>NW_025048874.1:0-96253 GCF_019279795.1 Protopterus annectens | reverse complement strand
AGTCTAAGAAAAGGCTAAGAGTTTCTAGACCTGCCTCAGCACAGACCCTTGGCCATCCCCCTTATCTTGGAGGTGGTGGATGATGTTTTCCATGAATCCAGCTTAGCCCCTGATGCCCTACCACCTGCTCCCAGTAAATCTGACAAGTATTACAGGGTACCCGATTCTCACAAATACTTGTACAGAAATCCTGCTGCAGATCTGGAGGTCATTACACAGGGACCTAAAGGAGCTAAGGCTAGTTCTGGTAAGAATCATATGCTTTCCGACAAGGATTCCAGAGCTCTGGACAGATTGGGTAAAAAAGTGTACACCTCTGCAACTTTAGCTTTTAGAGCACTCAACTGTCAGTTCCAAATGTAACGATATCGACAACACACTTTGGAACTATTAAAGCAAATGATTTCAACCTTTCCTGACTGCGCCAATTTGAAAGAGTTAGCAGATTTACTGCACACTATTAAAGCAAATGGTTTCAACCTTTCCTGACTGTGCCATTTCGAAAGAGTTAGCAGATTTACTGCACTTTACTTGTCAAGTTGCCAAGCACTCATTACAGTGTGGATATGATGCCCTAGAAGCCTCAAGCAGGGCAGCAGTGTCAGGATCTGTCATTAGGAGACCTGCATGGTTGAAGTAACAACCTCTCCCCTAATCTTGTTCAGTCTAAATTAATTGATGCACCTTTGGATAAGGGCCGCTTGTTTGAAGTAAAAGCAGAAGAGGTGCTTAAAAAGATGGAAGACAAAGCAAAATCTATGCAGACAGTAAAGGATTTCTTTCAGGTACAACCTCCTAGGTTAAGCAGGAATTTTCCCTCTAAGCATTGGTCCTTTCCTGCACCAAGCAGACAGAGGCAAAGCAAGCCCTGTAGGGACAGACCTTCCAGACCCCTATCCCAGGGACAGCAGAGAACCAAACAGTGGACCACTTCCGCCCCAAAGGCAGGGAGTTGTAAGCCATCCCTCTATGGCAGAAACTCTCAATGACTCTCTCCCCCTCTGCCCTCCTGTTACTCACCAAAAGCTAGGAGGAAGGCTCTCCCTCTGCAAAGAAAATTGGATCTCTGTTACAAAGGACCAATGGGTCTTAAAGATAATTTTTCAGGGATACAAATTCTCTTTCAACGAACTCCCATTTCCAAGAGGGAACCCAGACTTGCCTCCAAATCAGTAGGCAGAGGCATTGAAACAAGTTCAGACTCTCATATCACAAGGGGCAGTAGAACCTGTCCCCTCAGATCAAACAGGCAAAGGCTTTTATTCCAGACTATTCCTTGTTCCCGGAAAAGAGGGCACTTGGCAACCCATCCTGGATCTATCCATTCTGCACACCTCCCTGGTGGTCTACAAATTCAAAATGCTAACTTTGCAGCAACTGCTGCCTATGTTGACAAAAAATGCCTGGTTAGTGACCCTAGACCTAAAAGATGCCTACCTCCACATCCCCATAAGGGAATCCTGCAGGAAATTCCTGCACTTCAGAGCAGGCTCACAACACTTTCAGTTGTCTGTGCTACCCTTTGGCTTATCTACTACTCCCCAGGGTGTTCACCAAATGCTTAGCCCCGGCCATAGCATTTTACAGACAGAGAAATATACATATTTACCCTTATCTAGACGACTGCCCCACTCAGGCAGAGTGCAAAGAACAGCCGCTCCAGGACCTCCTCTTTTTCAAAACCCTCCTAACCTCCTTAGGGTTCACCATCAACAAGAGGAAATCAAAGCAAACACCCTCCAGGAAGATTATTTTCTTGGGAGCACTGCTGGATACACTATCCTAAATAGCCTTCCTATCCCCAGAAAAGCAGAGCTTCCTGCCTCTCTACCCAGCTGGCTTCCAGAAGTCACCTCACTGTGAGGAAGTTCCTGCAAGCCTTGGGGCACATGGCATCTTGCATCCTTCTAATTCCTCTGGCCAGGCTTCACATGAGAACTTCAGTGGTATCTAAAGAACCTTTTGTGTCAGCACTTAGCTTCTAGAGACCTCTCTCTCCCTCTGATTCCCTATATAAGGGTCGAGTTTCTCTGGTGGGCAGGGGCCTGTGCCAAGAACAAGGGTCTTCCTTCATCCTGTGCCCAACCGGGCAGACCATCACCACCAACGCCTCAGACATTGCTTGCGGTGCTGACCTAGCAGGCAGGTGCACCCAAGGTCATTGGGATGCCCAGCACCTTCCCTTACACATCATCCAGAAGGAAATGGCAGTACAAAAGGCTCTGACATCCTTCAGACCTCATCTCAGGCCAAGGGTTCTCCTTATCAAAACAGACAACACCACAGTAATGTGGTACATCAGCAAACAGGGAGGGGCCCAATTTTACCCTCTGTGCAGGCTAGCCATGAACGTCTGGCTGACAGCCTCCTCCTTGGGATTACACTTAATAGCCCAATACCTACCAGGGATCCACAGCACCCTGGCAGAACACTTAAGCAGAAACTTACTGGACCCCCACAAATGGCAGCTCCACAGAAATATCTTTCCACCAGTCACTCAGGAGTGGGGAACTCCAGAGGTGGATCTCTTTGCTTCGCACCTCAACCATCAGTTAAAAAAAAATTCTGCACCAGGGAGTATCAGCACCTAGCATGGGAAGGTGGATGCCTTGACCTTCCCCTGGAACTCCCTCTTTGTGTACGCTTTCCCTCCTCTATCTCTTATTCCCAAGGTACTGATCACGGTAAGGGAGGAGAGACCAAAGGCCATCCTCATTGCTCCAGGTTGGCCCAGACAGCATTGGTACTCCTTACTGTGCAGCCTGACATTACAGCCTCCCATGGAGTTTCCTCTGATCTCAGACCTCTTGACTGAGGTGGGGAGGGGGGATGCAGTACCCAGACTTGCAGACTCTCAAACTGTCAGCATGGCTAGTACTCTAAAGATGAACAGGGGGTCCTTGTTAAGCAAACAGGTCCTAGATATTATCACAGAGACCAGAAGACCCAGCACCAGAAAATCTTACGCAGGGAAGGGGAAAAGATTCTGCTCTTGGAGCCAGTCCAGAGGGCACAATTCCTCACAATCTTCCATCCCTCTTATCCTGGACTTACCCAGCAGAGTTGCTCAGTAGTGGCCTCTCCTTCTCTTCTATTAAAATCCATGCCTCAGCCGTTTTAGCTCATTTGGATACAGATCACCCCCTGTTCTCACATCCTTTGATTAAACAATTCCTCAGAGGGGCTTTTACTATCAGACTTCCCAGATGGCCACCCACTCCAGCCTGGGACCTGAATTATGTTTTGGAAAAACTAACCTTGCCACCCTTCGAAAATGCTGCTTCAGCAGAACTGAGATAACTCTTTTGGAAGACTGCTTTCCTACTAGCTATCACTTCAGCCAGAAAGGTTTCAGAACTTCAGTCACTGAAGGCCATTGAGCCCTTCATCATTTTCCATGCAGACAGGGTCTCCCTGAGGACTAACCCTTTATGCCCTTCAGGAAAACGGACCAATTTCTTGTCAGCGCTGCCCCAGGAGCAGAGAGAAGCCCATTTCCAAGCAAACCCTTTCCAAATGGATATCGCACTGTATCCATTTCTGCTACAGATTACATGGGAAACCACCCCAAATCTATTCGTACCCATTCCACTGGGGCAGTCTCCAATTCCACAGCATTCCTCAGAGCAGTTCCACCAGGGACAGCTTGGAAGCTGCCACCTGGACTTCTGTCCATACATTTACAAAGCATTACCACCTACCTCTTTCCTCTAAGGCTAGTGCAGGGTTTGCCTCTGCAGTTCTGCAAGGCATACTGACCCATGCCTAGGTCTCTTACTAATCCTACCGCCCCTCTCCTCAGCTTTGGGAATCCTCCCACAGGTGATGACTGCAACAGTGAAACATGAAGAACATAGTACAGTTGTGTGCACTTACCATAAATGTAGATGTTCGAGTGTATTCACTGTTGCAGTTGTGGTTTCCCCTCCCTCCTTCCCCCTTGTATCCTCTTTCCTTAGGGAGGCATAAGCTTCTTACGGTGGCTTTTAGCCACCAGGACCACTTTACTGTAGTTCCTTGGACTTCTGACTGGTTAGAGCAACAAAAACTGCCTTGCTTTATAGCACTAACGACTTGCCGTCAGTCCACAAACAACAGCAGCCGATGCAGAAAAACATTGACTCTGGTATTTGGGCTGGCCAAGTGCTACCACAGCAGGGATAACCCCACAGGTGATGACTGCAACAGTGAATCAGCAGTGTATACACTAACATCTACATTTATGGTAAGTGTACACAACTGTACTTTTTTGTTGCTATATTCTTAATCCATCTTATTTACTTGCTTAAAGTTGTATTCCAGTGCTTTTTTTGTTACTTTGCTACTGTTTTTTCTCCTGTTCGTCCCAGTCCCCACTGAAACACTATGCTAAAGTTTCTGAAATTTTAACCATAGGACTAGAGCTCCAATATTGGCTTTATTTGAGTGGATCCCTCTCCAGTAGGTCTGCTTCTTGCAGCTTGAATTTTTCCCCAACCCTTTCACTTTTTTACTGTTGTGGTTTTACAACACTCTGTTTCTGGTTTCCACCCATTATGGTAATCTGATTCCAAAGTCCATTCCTCCCCACCTTCCTTGCTGTTGTCTGTTGTGTAAGCTGTTTAAGTACTTATCCCACCCATTGTTTTCCATACAGCCATAATAAGTGTGCACCCATCAAACCAGTATTGTTCTTGAGCACATTTATTTTCTATAAAACTATCCCTAGAACTTAAATCTATAACTTACGGTGGCTAACACAAAGCCATTCCTTAGAGACAAGCTTAGACCTGCTGGTTTGCATTCTAAACAGTGGTGCTATCAAATCATAGCACAGTCTAACCTAGTCTACTGCCAAACCTCATAGACCACACAAGGAGGTCTCTGTATAACCCAACATGACATACAATAGCCCACTTACCTGCATGTGTGGACAACAGGGATATGCAATTTCCAAATGTCTCTGTAACCAGCTTGGTATATATGGGCAAACTGAGACAATGTAGCAGTTGTGTCATGTTCATGTCCATTTAATCCTTAAGGAAACAAACACTGCATCCAAGAGATGCACACACAATTTCACTGAAGGTAAAAATCTCATACAAACAAGTTTGTCAGGAACACAGACACACCAACCTGTGGTGTGGCACTAAAAAGCAATCTTCCCAAGCCTGTAAATGTCAACACCTATCCTCAGCAATCTCTAAAGCACTCGTCAAAAACAACACCAAACACCACACATATGCTTATACTCATTGGAGCCACAAGAGCAGATCCCATAAGGCAAACAACCAAATACATTACCCAGGACTCTTGTCATAGGGGATTCTGCAGTATGACACACAGATGCCCCATTCATGAGATTGAGCAAGGAGAAGGTAATGGTTAGTTGCTTAACTGGAGCCAGGATTTGCCAGCTTATGCACACACTCAAGTCAGTACACCACAGGAACCAGTATGATTCTGTCCTATCCATGTATGCATTAATGATTTGAGATGTACCTCCCTGGACTACATGAAGCGAGACCTTAGTGGTATATCTGAATGCGTGTCTCAGGCAGGTATGTGCTCTGCATTGAGCAGCATTCTACCTTCACCAAGAGTGATGCCACATTATGAACAAAAGATGATTGACTTGAATAATTGGCTTGGTTTCTGGGTGTTTCCAAGAGTATTTAATATTTGTCAGCATTGGAGGGCATGGTTAACAAACCACATTGCTTTACAAAGGATGGTCTGCACCTCTGCCCCCCCACGGCTTCAGAATGTTGATTAAAACTTTATCTACACCCTTAGAACTTTTTTTAAGCAATGCCAATTTAACAAAGCTACTGACATAGCAAACAAAACACAAAGAAAACTAAATGTGTTACTGCTCAGTACCAGGACCCTAAACAAGAAACTCCACACCCTTCAAGCTGTCCTCAGTCTGGAGAATATAGATGTATGTGCTGTTTCTGAGACATTATTTAATTCTGCAGAAAGTATGCTAGCAGTGCAAGGCTTCAGTCCCTTCTACACATTTCAGCCATCAGTAGCACAGACAGAGACCAAAGATGGGAGTAGTCATTTGAATTAGCAGCAAGTGTAGCTCTAGCTTGGTTAAAACCTCAGACTCACAGGCACAGCAATTCCGGGACTTAATTACAACAAATACCATTTACCAGAGAGTGTGCACACCCACCAGATGTCCAAACAATACTGGACCTGGTACTCACCAGTGTTGGAGAGTACTGCACACAACGTCAGTCATATCCTCACTTTTGAGGTCAGACCACAAAGCTGTCTGCTTTAAAATAAAAAAAAAAAAACAGCAGCTCTGTAACCCCAGTGAATCGTGTAATTCCAGAGCAAACTACATCCTATTAAGGGAATGTCAAAATTCTATGCCCCTCTTAACTTCAAGTACACAGCAACCTATGCAGAGTTGTTCGCAGTGACCTTGTACAACCATGTAAATGGGTGTATAGAGGCTGCTATACCTAGTAGAAGTAAGCCCAAAACAAACTCTAAACACAAACTGCACTGGTGGAATCCTGACCTTAGTAGGATATATAACAAAAGGAAAAAAGTCATGAGTAAAATTGGAAAGAGCAACTCCCTTAATGATTTGAGCTCTCCATTTAAACTAAATGGGAAACTTAGAGAAGTAATCAAGTCCAACAAGGCCAATTAACAAGTCAAGATAACCTCACAGGCTAAAGGCAACCACAAGATCTTCTACGGGTATGTCTGAAACTTCAAAGGCTGCACACACAAGTGTGCTGAGCTGGTGGTCATTGGTGCCACCTTCACTGAGCAGAGCAACATAGCGAATCTGCTGGCTGACGAAATTCAGTTCAAAACTCAGCATCCACTCTCTTTATGCCTCCCCCGATGAAATGCCTACTAACGTAACCACCCCCCAAACTAGTAGCAGGTAAGCAGGTCCTGAGTGGATTAAGTAAAGACAAAAATTCAGCCTCATTGGGTCCAGACAGTATCCTGGGTTGTCTCCTAAATAACTTGAAACATGACCTGTCAAGACCACTTTAGTCACTTTTCAACTCAAAACAGGCTTTGCACCACGTGAATGGAGGACTGCAGTGGGTAAACTATTGACCAACCCTGAAAACTACTGACCCATTAGCTTGATACAATCTAATATGCAAAGTCATGCAAGGAGTTATCATGAAAATTATCAGCAAAGAAATAGATAACCTTCAGACACTGGACCCAACCCAGTTTAGCTTTGTCAAGTCAAGGGCCATGCCTACTAAACCTGGTGAATTTCTTTGAGAAGATCACCAAGGTAATGGATGAGGGGAAAACAGTGCATACCACCCACCTGGACCTGGCTAAGGCATTCAGTGCAATACCCCCACTTGTGTATAATTAGCAAAGTCACTGAACTGGCCATAAACCCCTACATAATTTAGTGGATTAACAGCTGGCTCACAGACAAGACTCTGGAAGACAGGATTGATGAATACTACCTCCAGTAAGAGACCAGTCACCAGCCAGGTACCTCAGGGCTGCGGACTGGGACTGCTCCTATTTGGCATCTACTTCTTGGGGGTAAGGGATAATGTGAAGGGCCTTTGACTAACCAAGTTCACAGACTGCTGCAAATTGTGAGCTATCGTAGAATGCCCCCACAACGCAAACATTTCACAAGAGGGTCTAACACAGACAAATGGCTGGTGCCAGTGTCATGAATTAAAACTCAATGCCAAGAAATGTTATAGTGGCTTTTGGGAAAACTGCAACCCAGGCTGATTACTCCATTGATATGACACTGCTGAGAGATGACCTGGTAGTTTGGGATCTGATAGCCTACATAGACAGTAATTTGGCCTGTGACCCAGCATGTGGCAAAGGTAGTAGGAAAATCATTCTGTCACCCAGCTTATAAGTAAGGGCATGGCATCCAGGCCCAGGGACAGCATATTGCCACTTTATTTTGCTCTTAACAGACCCATCATCCCATTGGCATGTACCTGATTAGACATATGCAACAGTTGGAATGCCCATAAAGATTCCTTACCAGGAGGAGCCAGGGTATAAACACGTTGTCCTATATAGATCGCTTAAAGCTCTGTCTTCTACAGCTTAATTGGAGCCAGTTTATGCCTGGCTTAAAAGCCATCCACAAATCCAGTGCTGATGGACCTTTTGCATGTCTGCAAAATGAACATCAGAACCACTAGATGTCCTTCTTTTCATATGTTGCAGTATTCATAACATGTGTGAGTCTGGCTCTGGCTGACTCATGCATCTGCCCAGTATACCAAAGTCTAAATGCTACTGCAAGGTACGTGCAACAGCACACATCACTCTGCATACGTCGGCCTTAGAGACGTCTGGTATAAAGCAGACATCAGCACGTACCTACCTCAGAACTTTTCTGCCTCCTATCCGACAGCTGGCTCTGGTCATCACTCACCAGAGAACTTGCATTTGTGCTTCAGGTAAGTACCCCGTTGGAGCTTTTTCTTTTGGCTACTGTGTTTTTGTTGAGTACATGTGAGCTAGGACGTGCAATGTCAGTGTGGAAGGCAAATTCTGCATAAAAAAGACATAGAAATGATGTTGGGCCCTTCAGTAGAGATGCAACTCATGAAGGCCAAGAAGCCCCGGCTTGATCCTACAGCTGCTCCCTCTACTCCGGGCATCCCTCACAAGGCTGATGTAGGCCTGGAGGCTGCTGCAGAATCTGCATAGCCTCTTTCGATGGGTACCACAATGAAAGCTGTGAAGGAATCTGTAGACATGTCCCAGAAGGATTGGCAGGCATCTGATTTGGGCACCGGGGGGACCATGGCTGGTTATCTCTGAAGGGCATGTAGTGTCATGCAGATTGTTATACATGAAGATGTTCCTACTGATATTGTGGAATGCTGCAGGAAGTCAGGCCCTTCTACATTTTATCGCCTGGCACCTGAGGCTCCTAAGAAGAAGAAGTTAAAAACTAAACATGATGTTCTTCGTGTTTCACTGTTGCAGTCATTATATTTGGGTAATCCTGCTGGCAGCTTGCCCTCAGCCGGCTTACATTCCAAAGTCTTGGGTCCTGCATCGGCCACTGTCGCCCTTTCCCTGACGTCAGGTCATCAGGGGTATAAAAGAAGCGGCCGGCGCCATTTTCTTCAGTCTTTCTTGCTGCATGGTGCCCGAAGCAGCAGCAGTTCGCAAGTGCCGGTTGGCCGACTCCTGAGATTTTCGTGTTAAAGTTTCAGATCCGAAGTCTTCAATAAAGCTAAGTACCCCGTTGGGAAAACTTTTTTTTTTCTTGCTCCAGACCGATGTCAGAAAAAGTAAATAATTGTATTTCTTGTGGAAAGCAAATACCTCATAAAGACTTTCATTCTTACTGTATTCCTTGCCTAGGCCCTGATCACAACGTTGCTGGTTGTCGGTTTTGTGCTAGATTTAACCAACGCACTATTAAGCATCGGTATGATTTTACTTTAAACTATTTTGGACTCCGATTTAATTATCTACAAATGTCGTTGGATAGCCATCCGACTACTGGAGTTCACAAAAAACGCAAAGAAAAGGAGAGAGACAAACAAACAGAGGCCCAAAACCGACGGCTAAGCTTCTCCTAAGCCAGTTGCCGGTTCTCAGTGAGGCGTTTTCGTAGCCCCTGACACCTGCTACTTTAGAGTCGCAGCCCACTACCGACTCCCACGTGGAGTCGGCCATGCCACTGGAAACTCAAGGTATTGGAGCCTCGGATACTATTCCTTCAGATGGGTCCGGAGCCGCTGAGCAGGCACGGGTTTTGAGGGTGTATTCAGACCTAAACATCTTTATATTAAGCCAACCTCAGCTTCAAAGGCAAAGACTAAAGCACCTTATAAAGCACAGAAACAAACTCTAGAGCCACGTGGACAGGCCTCTATGCCCAAAAAACAGGTGCTCAAAATGGCCGAAGACTTAATTACATTGATCAGGGGTTCCCATCCCCCTCCTGATAAGAGGCCTAGGCAAGAGACTGACTGAATCTTCAGATCAGGTTTCTATTTCTTCTGATTCCTCTTCTGATCAGGAATATTCTCTTCCCCCCTATGAGGATTCTGATGCTGAAGAATCTATTCCTTCAGCTTCTCCTCAGAGGAAACTATTTCACAGAGTCCCAAAGGAGTTAAGGCTTCCGCTGCAAAAAACCCTACCCCCTCTGACAGAGATTCTAGGGCACTGGACAGATGTGGGGGGGGGGTTTACACATCTGCTACTTTGGCTATAAGGGCCTTAAACTGTCAGTTTCATATGCTCAAATATCAGCAACATATCATGGCATTGCTTAAACAGAAAATGTTATTAAACTCTGAATGTGCAGAAAACAAGGAAATGCAGGATTTATTGCATGCAGCTGAACAAGTTGGAAAGCTTACTTTGCAATGTGGTTTTGATTCTTTGGAGGCCTCCTGCAGGGCCGCAGTTACGGGTTCTGTAATTAGGAGGCATGCTTGGTTCAAGGAACAAAGTCTGCCTGATCATGTCAAAGTTAAATTATTAGGTGCACCTTTACAGCATGATACTTTGTTTGGTGTTAAGGCAGAGGAGGTGTTAAAGAAAATGGAGGACAAAGCTAAATCTATGCAAACTGTCAAAGATTTTTTACAAGTACAGCCACCTAGGTTTAGTAGACACTGGCCTACAAAGAATTGGTCCTTTCCTGTGTCAGACAGACCTCAAAGGGGCAGACCCCAGGCGCAAGGATCCTACAGGTCAAAGCAATGGGGTGCTTCTACCTCCAAAGTTGGAGAAGGCAAATCACAACCATACAGGAAACAGTCCCAATGACTTCCCCCTGCCTGCACCAAGCACTCATCTCCTGGCAGCACCCTTAGGGGGAAAATTAGCAATTTTTTCTCAAAATTGGTACATTATAACCCAGGGCAAGTGGGTTTTAAATATCATGGTACAAGTTCCATTTCTGTACCCTGCCAAAGGCAAACGGCTGGCCAGATCTGCCAAAAAATCAGTGGGCAGAGGCACAAAAACAAGTCTCATCCCTCATGGACATGGGGGCCATTCAACAAGTACCAGAGCAAGATCAGGAACAAGGATTTAACTCAAGACTGTTCTTGGTACCCAGAAAGGACACGACCTGGAGACCAATACTGGACCTATCTATTCTGAACACATTCCTGGATATACCAAAATTCAAGATGATGACTTTGCAGCAGCTTCTGCCCATGCTGGGCAGGAACGCTTGGCTGGTGACTCTGGACCTAAGAGGCATACCTGCATGTCCCAATCAGACAATTATGCAGAAGATACCTCAGATTCAAGGCAGGCTCATTACATTATCAATTCTCTGCACTGCCCTTTGGCTTATCTACTGTGCCCAGGGTCTTTACAAAGTGCCTGGCACCGGTAATTGCATTCTGCAGACAAAGAGGAATACAAATATATCTTACTTGGACGACTGTCTAATTCAAGCAGAGAACAAAGACATTCTTCTACCGCATCTGGCGTATGTGCAAAGACTTCTAACGTGCCTGGAGTACACAGTCAATGAAAAGAAATCAAAACTAGTGCCCTCTCATGAGATAATATTCCTGGGTGCAAGCTTAAATACAACTGCCCAGATGGCTTATCTCATGCCAGACAAACAAAGGCAACTGACTACCTATTTCAAGATGTTGGCAACAAAGACCCAGTTATCTGCAAGATAAATTCTGCAGGCTTTGGGCTTCATGGCATCCTGCAGCCTACTAATTCCATATGCAAGACTGCATATGAGGAAACTTCATTGGTACCTAAAAAGTGTTTGGACTCAACATTGCTACAGCCTAGAAACAATGATTGCTCTTATTCCCTGCCTACAACAGGAGTTTCGATGGTGGGCAAAGGCTTGTCACCAAAACAAGGGGCAGCCATTCACATTACCCCCAGCCAGGCAGACACTAACAACGGATGCATCAGATTATGCCTGGGGGGCCCACATGGCAGGAAGATGCATTTAGGGCACATGGTCCTTAACCCAAATGCATCTACATATCAATCAAAAAGAGATGCTAGCTGTTCAGAATGCCCTGATAGCCTTCAAGGACCTACTCCATCCGGGACAACTACTGATAAAGACAGACAACACCACAGTCATGTGGTATATAAACAAGCAGGGGGGAGCACACATTCTTACTCACTTTGCAGACTAGCCATGACTTTGTGGGACACAGCATTAAATTACCAAGTACATCTGCAGGCACAATTCCTGCCAGGAAGGAAAAATACTCTGGCAGATGAACTAAGCAGAAACCTCATGGATCCCCACAAGTGGCAGCTGGATCCACAAGTCTTTAGCATGATAACAAGGAAATGGGGATGCCCGGACATAGATCTGTTTGCCTTCCCTCACAACTACCAACTAAAAAGATTTTGCTCAAGGAATTATCACAGACAAGCATGGAAAGTGGATGCCCTATCTTTCAGCTGGAAAAACCTATCCGTAAATACCTTTCCCCCACTGCCTGTCCTGCCCAAGGTACTCCTAAAAGTCAGACAGGAGAAGCCAAAAATGATACTCATCGCCCCAGACTGGCCGCCAGTACTGGTTTCCAATCCTAAAGAACTTGTCTCAATGCCCAGCTTGGACCTTACCTCAGTCAGTCTGAATACCAGATTTTGTGTGTCTGCTGCTGTCGCTTGCTGGCTGACGTCAGGTTGTCCGAGCTATAAAGGAGAGCAGGTGATGCCATTACCTCAGTCTTTCTTGCTGTGGAGCCCATAGCAGAAACAATTCGCAACAGTGCCGGTCGGCTGTTTCCAGATTTCGAACCGATGTCTGAAAAAGTCAATAACTGTCTCGCCTGTGGAAAGCAAATACCACACTGAGACTTACATTCTTACTGTGACACTTGCTTAGACCCAGATCACAACGTACCCTGCTGTCGGTTCTGTGGCCTCTTTAACACTTGAATTATTCATTGTAGAGCTCTGTTTGTAGCCAGATATTGTCGTCTTCTGTCTCCGATTACTGATATGGCGTCCGTCAGTCAGCAAACCGCAGATCTTCCAAAAAAACATAAAAAAAAGGATAGAGACAGACCGCATAAGGCCAAGTCTTCCGACAGCACCACTGCTAAAAGGGTAGTCAGTTCTTTGGAATTCAGGGAGGCACTTTCGCAGCCCCTGATGCCCGAGTCAGTTACTTCTCAGGTCTCTACTGACACCCTTTCGGAGTCCTGTATACCGCAGAAAACTGAATCATCTAATGAGCCTTCGGCTGCCTCTGCCTCGGTTGGGTCTGGAGCAGATATACAGGCACCAGCTTCCGAGGATACCGCTCGCACTTCAGAATTTACGTCAAGGCCTTCGCCCTCTCTTCCGACTAACACACCGATAGCACCGAGGGATACTCTTCGGGCCAGAATTAGAGCTACTCCAAAGAAAACAGCAAAAAGTCTCCATTTCACTACTCCTTCCCCCTCCTCAAATTAGAATGCTTAAAATGATGGAGGATCTCATCACTTTCATCTGAGGTAATCAGGCCACACCAGCCAAAAGGAGAAAGGGAACCTGCTCCAGACATCCAGTCGGATTTAGACTCCGAGATCTGACTCCTCTTTTTTGAAGAGGAAAATCCTCTTATTGCCTATGAAGACTCAGATGCAGAAGAATCTATTCCTTCTGCATTGCCTCTGGAGGACTTTTCCTTTGGGGAACCCTCCACACCCTCAGCTAACACTTCCAATGGGAATCAACGGATTTCCCTCAGTCCAAGAAAAGACTAAGAGAGTTTCTGGACATACCCCAGCACCGGACTCTGGCCATCTCACCCATCTTGGAGGTGGTAGATGATGTTTACCAAGAATCCAGCCTTACTCCTGACACCCTTCCACCTGTCCCCACTCCTGACATCCTTCCACCTGCCAACAGAAAACCTGACTAGTACCACAGGGTACCCGACTCACATAAATTCCTCTACAGAAATCCTATAGCAGATCCAGAGGTGATTACTCAGGGACCTAAGGGAGTTAAGGCTACTTCTTCAAAGAATCCTACTCCCACAAACAAAGAACCCTGGATGGATGTGGTAAAAAAGTATATACCTCTGCAACTTTAACTATAAGAGCTCTCAGCTGTCAGTTCCATGTGTTAAAATATCAACAGCACACTTTGAAACTTTTGAAACAGAAAGTTTCTGTTTTTCCAGATATTGCCAACAATAAAGAGCTAGCAGAATTACTGCACTCTTCATCTCGGGTGGCAAAGCACTCCTGATGCCCCAGAAGCTTCTAGCAGGGCAGCAGTGGCAGGATCTGTTATCAGAAGACCTGCATGGCTGAAGGAACAACCTCTCCCTGATCATGTCAAAGCTAAAATCATGGATGCACCTCTTGACAAAGACCGCTTGTTCGGACAGAAGACTGAAGAGGTGCTTAAAAAAATGGAAGACAAAGCAAAATCGATGCAGACTGTTAAAGATTTTCTTCAAGTACAACCTCCTAGGTTCAGCAGAAATTTCCCCTCTAAACATTGGTCCTTTCCTGCACCAAACAGGCAGGCACAAGGCAAAACCCGTAGGGACAGACCCACCAGGACTCAAACTCCGGGCCAGCAAAGAACAAAACAGTGGCCCCCCTCAAATACTAGAGCAGGGAGTCAAAAGCAACCCTGTATGAAAAAAAACTCTCAATGACTACCTTTCCCATCTCTGCCTGCCTCCACCACACCAAAAGCTATGAGGAAGGCTATCTCTATGCAGAGAAAATTGGAACTCTATAACAAAAGATCATTGGGTCTTACAAATCATTGCTCATGGGTACAAAGTCAATTTCCAAGAACTACCACCTCCAAAAGGGTACCCAGACCTACCGCCAAACCAGTGGGCAGAAGCACTAAAACAAGTGCAAAACCTAATATCCCTAGGGCCAGTAGAACCTGTACCACCAGAACAAGTTGCAAAAGGATTCTATTCCAGACTATTCCTTGTTCCCAGGAAAGAGGGGACTTGATGTCCCATCCTGCACCTATCCTTTCGCAATGTCTTCTCGGTAATCCCAAAATTCAAAATGCTTGCCTTACAACAGCTTCTACCAGTGCTGCCAAACAAAGCTTGGATGGTCAACTTAGACCTAAAGGATGCTTACCTGCACATCCCAATAAGGGAATCATGTAGAAAATTCTTGCGTTTCAGAGCAGGATAACTACACTTTCAATTCTCTGCTTTTCCCTTTGGCTTATCTACTGCTTCCAGTGTATTCACCAGATGTCTAGCTCCAGCCATTGCCTTTTACAGGCAAAACAATGTACATATTTATCCTTACCTGGACGACTGTCTCATCCAGGCAGACTGCAAGGAAGTGCTCCTGCAGCAGCACCTCTCATTTGTAAAAACCCTTCTCCCCTCTCTGAAGTTCACTATCAATGAAAGGAAATCAAAACAGACAGGAAAATCATATTTCTGGGAGCCTTACTGGACAGAGAACAGCAAATGGCCTTTCTTTCCCCAGAAAAACAGTTTTCTATCAAAATACTTCACTACTCTGGCCTACCAAACCCAGCTTTCTGCCAGGAAGTTCCTACAAGTTAAAGGGTAAATGGCCTCATGCATCGTCCTGGTACCTCTGGCCAGACTACACATGAGGAAAATTCAGTGGTACCTAACAACCTCAAGACACCTCCCTGCCTGTGATCCCTTGCATAAGATCCGAGTTCCTCTGGTGGGCCCAGGCCTGTGCTCTGAACAAGGGACTTCCATTTACCCTCTGTCCATCAGATCAAACCATAACTACAGATGCTTTGGACATAGTTTGGGTTGCCCACCTAGAAGGCAGATGCGCCCAAGTTCTCTGGGATGCACAAATACTACCCTTGCACATCAACCAGAAGGAAATGATAGCAGTACAAAACGCTTTGGCATCCTTCAAACCCTACCTCGAGCCAGGGGTGGTTCTCATAAAAACAGACAACACCACAGTTATGTGGTACATCAACAAACCGGGAGGGACTCCGTCTTACCCCTTGTGCAGACTAGCCATGAATCTGTGGCTAGCAGCCTCATCCATGGGACTACATCTTGTAGCCCAATACCTACCAGGCATCAACAACACCTCAGCAGACCACCTAAGCAGAAACCGGCTGGATACACACGAATGGCAAATCCACAAAGACATTTTTCTGCAAATTATCCACACATGGGGGACCCCCCAGTGGACCTCTTTGCCTCTCATTTAAATCACCAAGTACAGAAATTCTGCACCATGGAGTACCATCACCTGGCCTGGAAGGTCGATGCCCTGATCTTCCTTTGGAATACTCTGTGTATGCATTCCCACCTCTACCTCTCATTCCAAAAGTACTAATCAAGATAAGGGAGGAAAAACTAAGAGCAATACTCATTGCCCCAGATTGGCCCAGACAGCATTGGTACAAACTGCTGTGCAGCCTGTCTCACAAGTCCCCCTGGCAGCTACCTCTAATACCTTACCTTCTGTCCCGGGGAGAACAATGCTGCACCCAGACCTTCAGACACTCAAGCTTTCAGCATGGCTTATTATACCAAAACCAACAAGGAATCTATGCTAAGCAAGCAAGTCCTTGACATCATCATAGAAACCAGAAGGCCCAGCACCAGAAAATCTTACGCTGGAAAATGGAAAAGATTCTGCTCCTGGAGCCAGTCCAAGGGGGCAGACATACATATGCCCTTCATTCCTCTTATTCGAGATTATCTTGCTGACCTTCTTAATAAGGGTCTATCCTTCTCCATAACGATCCATGCCTCTGCCATCTCGGCACACTTTCATACAGAACAGCCATTGTTCTCCCACCCTCTTATCAATCAATTCCTTAGAGGAGCCACTAATATCAGGCCTCCCAGTAGACATCCCACCCCAGCCTGGGACCTGAACTATGTTTCAGAAAAGCTTACTCTGCCTCCCTTCGAGCCTGCAGCTTCCTCAAAACTAAAGTACCTTTATTGGAACACTGCCTTTCTCCTGGCTATTACTTCAGCAAAGAGTGTGTTAGAGCTTCACCTTAATGGCTTTTGAGACATTTATCGTCTTCCATGCAGACATGGTCTCCCTGAGAACCAATCCCTCCTTCATGCCAAAGGTGGTTTCGGATGTTACCCTCAACTAGGCCATCCAGCTGCCCACCTTCTTCCCTAACCCTCAGAACAAGGGAGAAAGGATACTGCATTCTTTGGATGTGCACAGGCAACTCAGATTTTATCTGGATCGTGCAAAGACATTTAGGAAAACTGATTTAGCCATTGGTCAGTGTTAAAACAGGGGCACAGGGGAAACCAATATCCAAACAGACCATTTCCAAATGGATAGCACACTGCATCCAATTTTGCTACTCCTTGCATGGAAAACCACTCCCTAGGACCAACAGAACCCATTCCACTAGGGCAACCTCTACTTCCACAACATTCCTTAGAGGGGTACCCACCAAGGACATCCTGGAAGCTGCCACATGGACTTCAGTCCACACCTTCACCAGACATTACCATCTGAACCTGTTCTCAAAAGCTAGGGCTGAGTTTGCCTCTGCAATTCTGCAGGGCATGCTCACCCAATCTTAAGTTTCTGTTAACCTTCCACCTTTCTCCTCAGCTTTGGAAATCTTTCCCAGTGGTAGGACTGCAGTAGTGAAACACGAAGAACATAGTACAGTTGTGTGCACTCACCATAAATGTAGATGTTCGAGTGTGTTCACTGCTGCAGTCATTTTTTCCGTCTCTCCTTCCCCCGTTGTCTGCTTTCCTTAGAGACAGACATATTTCTATGGGGGTTCTGACCCCAGGACTACTACTAATTATTAAATTTGGACTTCTTTGGTTGGTTAAGGCAAGAAAAACTGAGGTAATGGCATCACCTGCTCTCCTTTATAGCTCGGACGACCTGACGTCAGCCAGCAAGCAATAGCAACCGACGCACAAAACTTTGACTATTTTTCGGACCAACTGAGGGCTACCCACAGCATGGATAATCCAATGGTTAGGAGTGCGGCAGTGAACACACTCGAACATCTACATTTATGGTGAGTGTACCCAACTGTACTTTCTTGATATCAGAATCAGTCCAGCAGTCACTCCTGCACAAGCTGCCAAGCTTCAGCGCAGATGCCTACTGCTATGCTGGAGCAGCCTCTTCTTGAGCCCTTGGCCCTGCAACTGGAGAGGCCACCGTCTTTATGGAGCCCCCATCACCACTGCAGTCTGCTCCTAAGAGATTCTGATGTCATTGTTGCAGTATTCAAAACTAATGGGTTTCCTTGCCAAATGACCTGGACATCCAGGGGCACCAAAGCCAAAATCTTCCATAGAACCATACTTCCAATGTATGATTTAAGCCTGTGGATGTGAGTGCAAAAGTCCCAGACTGTCTCTCAATCTGTCCGAATGCAGGTGTTGCACCTGTCTGTCTGTTCTACTCCTGTTTGTTGGTATCTTTTTTCCTTCACCGTTTCAGATAAGTGAGGTTTTCCAATGGAAAACTTGTTTCGTCTTAAAAGTTTCAGTGTCTGCAATTCTACTAGATGTCGTCGAGGAGCCGAATGTGCGATTATGATAGGCAGATTCCCTAAGTGGATTTCCACTTCCATAACCTTTTTCTGTTTGGATGCAGAGCACAGTCATAAAAATGACTATTTCCTAGTCCTTCATACCTAAAACCTTATGTATGCAACTTTAATCTGTTATAGCTTCATAGGTATATATTAGGCTAACAACCACAAGGACCTTTTTAAGCCTAGCCATGCATCCCAAATGTTTCTAACAAGTTTGATGCCCTAGAGGTTATTCTTAGGGGTACATGTAAGGTGGGGCATGAGTGTTCAAGCATTTACAATTTGCCGCTATCCATTGAAGACATAGGTGACAGACCAGGGGTGATTTTTGATTTTCAGTCCACTGGTCCAAGTTATGCTGGAACAGGGTCGGGAAGAACTCTGCTTCACATGGGTGGGAAGCTTGCTCCAGAGAAGGGGTATTCTCTGAGACACATACCTGTCCCTCCAGCATGCCCTATTTATGTTGTAAGCAGGGTTTAAATCCCGGAGTCTGGTTCTGATGCCATTTGTTTCGTGGATATGCAAGAGGTCCATCAGAGAGGGATCCTGGGGTGCTTTGTGTGCCAGATGTAGGTCACACCCAAGAGTATGTAGGAGATGGAGTGTAGGAATGGTGCTTTGCGGTGATCAACATAAGACATGTTATTAAAGCTGTACTTTCTTTTTGTGAGGAACCTCTGTGGATGTTAACAGGTGTTGTATGTGACTGGTCAGGTACATACCGAAGGGGGAATTGTACTCATTGATGGATCTGATGAGGGAGTACAGTGGAATGATGACTTCCTGGATCCTAAATGCCATACCCGTCTTTATAAGTTGAACAGCACAAAATTATTTCCTTACTACCTTAGACGCATGTTAGTTGAAATCCAGATTGCTGTATACATACGTCCCGAAATCCCTGATTACTGGGTCAGCTCTTAGGGGTGTGTTATCAATGAGGTAGTTTCCTGGGGTAGCAGACTTCCCAAAGGGTACTTTAATGCATTTCTTGTCACTGAGTTTTAAACTGTCACCATTGAACCAGTTATTGGCCTGCACTGGCCTTTCCTGGAGGATATTTGCGCTTGGGGGATGCTGTAATTGTTCCCAGTTTGCAGTCCTCTGCAAACTTTGTCAGCCAGAGGTCCTTGACATTGGCCTTTACTTCCAAGAAGTAGATGCCAAAAAAGAGAGGACCCAGCACTGAGCCCTGAGGGACTCTGCTAGTTATTGGCTGTTTTGTAGTGGTGGACTCCTCTTTGTAACTTTTTGGGTCCTGTCCGAGAGCCAGCTGGCAATCCAGCATGTAACACAGGGTTTTATGCCAAATTCCATGACTTTTTTTTGCAGTGCCAGAGTGTGGGGTATTGTATCAAATGCCTTGGCTAGTTCAAGGTAGGTAGTATCCACCATTTTGTCCTTGTCCATTACCAACTCTACCAGACTGAGTAGGCATGATCTTCTTTCAAAACCAAACTAGGCTGGATCCATTGTCTGGAGGTCTCCAGCATAATCATTGTTTCCATAATAATTCTTTCCATATCTTGTAGACCCAGCACATTGAGCAACTTGCCAAAGCTAAGATGGCAGATCCTTCTACTTCCTATGTCCCACCTATTCCAAATAAGAAATTTGAGGCCTAGGCCTGACATTATGACTGTTCATTTGGACTTTGATATACCTGCTGAGGTTTTGAAACCCACAGTACTTCAGGCTCTTTCTCAGGCTGTTATTACTGTGACCCCGCCTGAGGCTGGCATGATATGTGATTCACTCACATCTGAAAAAATTGATGTTATGTTGTCCTATCTCTCCTTCATTTTTGCTGGTTGGGTTTGCAACTGATTCTCAGTTCTGACTCGGCCGCATACTAAAGCTTGAGGACTTCCACTGGCTCATGGCTGTGTCCCTATCACATCATGCCATAGTGAAGCTCCCCAGATATCGTCTGCCTCTAAACAGATCGGAGGTTTCCATCTTGGCTCTGGCTAAATGAACAACTTTTTTACCTTTATCTCTTTATTATCATAATTTTTTTCTGCTCTGCTTTAAAATATAGTTAGTTACTTACTTACATAGCAAATTCCCTGCTGTGTTGTTGCTTTAGGCCATCGTTTTCCATTACGGCCTTGTTTTCCCCTATCCCAGTTAAATTTCCTATGTTGTTAAATAAAAAGCGTCAGCCCATTTAAGTTAGAGGGTTGTCACTGCCCATTTTAGTTGGAGAGCATCTAGTTCTTGTTTTATTAGTAGTTGTTTATCTCCACTGTTTAAAGGAAAGGAGCATTATCACATTTAAGTTAGAGGGCGTCCACTGCCCGTTTTAGTTAGAAGGCTTCCTAACTTTGCCTTTCCCTTCCTACTTTAGTAGTTTAAAAAAAAAAAAAAGTTTCTTGTTATATATAATCATTCCTTAGTAGTTTAGGGTATTAAATTGTTCTTGCAGTTTTGTTTGGTGTGTGTACCGAGTTTGAAACATGTGCAATGAGCATAAAGAATCTAAGCCTTCGGGCTTCAAAAAGTGTACCAAATGCAGCCAGAAGATTCAGTTATCGACTCCCATACTGTGTGTCTACTGCTTGGGAGCAGTACTTCTTTAGGAGACGTGCTCAGTGTGTCACTCATTTACCTCTAGAGTGCTGTTAGAGCATTAAAATAAGTTGATTGTGAGAGGTCTTTTGAAATCTCCATTCCAAGAAGCTATAAAAGAAGGTATGGGCACTTCAGTATTAGTCAATTCTACTTCATCAATATCATTGATCATATCAATCTAGCCTGGCCCCAGACACCTTGCCTCCGGCTCCCAGGAAACCTGACTGGTATTACAGAGTACCTGATTCTCACAAGTTCCTCTTTAAGAATCCTACTGCAGACCCAGAGACCATTTCACAGGGACCCAGAGGCATGAAGGCTACTACTGCCAAAAATCCTACCCCCTCTTATAGCGATTCAAGGGCCCTGGACAGATGAGGTAAGAAGGTATACACTTCTGCTACTTTGTCCATTAGGGCCTTAAACTGCCAATTTCATATGTTAAAGAACCAGCAGCATATTATTCGATTACTTAAACAGAAATTGATGTTGATTCCTGACTGTTCTGAAAATAAAGAATTACAGGATTTAATGCATTGTGCTGAACAAGTTGGTAAACATACTTTGCAATGTGGTTTTGACTCCTTAGAGGTGTCTTGTAGGGCTGCTGTTACTGGGTCTGTTCTTAGAAAGCATGCTTTGCTTAAGGAGCAAACTCTGCCAGATCATGTTAAAGCCAAATTACTGGATACTCCATTAAACCAAGGCCTCCTGTTTGGCAACAAAGCAGAAGAATTTCTTAAAAGATGGAGGAAAAAGCTAAATCTATGCAAACTGTTAAAGATTTCCTGCTAGTACAGCCTCCCAGAAAGTACAGCCTCCCAGATTTAGTAGGCATTAGCCTTCTAAGAATTGGTCCTTTCCTGTCTCTCTTCCAGGCTTTCTCAGTCCAAATCCAGGAACTACAGACCACCTAGGCCACAGTCTCAAGGTACTCACAGGCCTAAGCAGTGTGTGGGGGGGGGGGGCTCCCACTTCCAAAGCTCGAAGTAGTAAGACACCCCCACTATGGTAAACTGTCTCAATGACTTTACCTTAAACCTTCCAAGCCCTGCTTAACTGACCGCACCTTTAGGGGGAAAGATCGCCCTGCGTGCAAAAAACTGGGAACTCATTACCCAAGACACTCTCCCAAGGATACAGATTCCACTTCCACACCTTACCAACCCCAAAATGTTGGCGAGACCTACCCCCAAATCAGTGGGCAGAGGCTCAACAGCAGGTTCTCTCTTTTCTAAGTATCAGGGCTATTCAACCTGTCCCAGCAGAAGAATGGGGACAAGGTTTTTACTCCAGACTTTTCCTGGCACCCAGAAAAGACAACTCCTGGCTTCCTATCCTGGATCTTTCTATCCTAAACACCTATTTTGTAATTCCAAAATTCAGAATGCTAACTCTTCATCAGCTGCTTCCCATGCTGGGCAAAAATGCCTGGTTGGCAACATCGGATTTAAAGGAAGCTTACCTGCACATCCTAATAAGGGATTCTTGCAGGAAAATACCTTCGCTTCAGAGCAGGCTACATGCACTATCAGTTCTCTGCACTGCCCTTTTGGCTTATCTACTGTGCCCAGGGTATTCACAAAATGCCTAGCTCCAGTCATTGCATTTTGCAGGCAAAGAAATATTCAAATATATCCATACCTGGACGATTGTCTAATTTAGGCAGCAAGGCAGGACATACAATCAAATCATCTGGCATTTGTAAAGAAACTGCTAACCTCACTGGGGTACACCATAAACGAAAATAAATCTCATTTAGTACCCTGCCAACAAATTGTATTCCTGGGAGTAAGCTTGAACACAACTTCCCAGATGGCCTACCTCACGCCAGAGAAACAAGTTTATCTGACAGCCTACTTCAAATTACTGGCCACAAAGACCCAAAGGAAAATACTGCAAGCTCTGGGGTTCATGGCCTCTTGCATCCTACTAATTCCATATGCAAGACTGCATATGAGGAAACTACAATGGTATCTGAAAAGCCTATGGTGTCAACATTCTCAGGACCTGTAATCAGTGATTCCTATCATCCCTTGTATAAAGGCAGAATTCCTTTGGTGGGCAGAGGCCTGTTACCTCAACAAGGGACTGCCATTCACTCTACCCCCTGACGCTCAAACCCTAACAACAGACGCATCAGACTATGCATGGGGGGCTCACTTGGCAGGGCAGAGCATTCAGGAATGGAACCAGAGTCAAATGCACCTGCATATCAATCAAAAAGAAATGTTAGCTGTACAGAATGCTCTGACAACCTTCAAGGAACACATCCTTCCAGGACAAGTATTGGTAAAAACAGACAACACCACTGTTATATGGTACATAAACAAGCAGGGAGGAACCCACTCATACCCCCTCTGCAGACTAGCCATGGCTCTGTGGAACACAGCCTTGAGCTACCAAGTGCACCTACAGGCACAGTTCATGCCAGGCAAGCTAAACTCACTGGAAGGCGACCTAAGCAGAAATCTCATGGACCCACACGAGTGGAAACTCGAACCAAAGATATTCAACATGTTGAGAAAGAAATGGGGGAGCCCAGAGAGAGACCTGTTTGCCTCCCCTCACAACTACCAGTTGGACAAATTCTGCACAAGGACTCCTCACAACTACCAGTTGGACAAATTCTGCACAAGGACTCCCCACAGACAAGCTTGGAAAGTGGATGCCCTGTCCTTCACCTGGAAAAACCTATCAGTTTATGCATTTCCCCCTCTGCCTCTCCTCTCCAAAGTTCTACTAAAGATCAAACCGGACAAACCAAGGACAATACTCATTGCACCAGACTGGCCACGCCAAGACTGGTGTACTCTCTTGCGCAGTGTGTCACTGCTGGAACCATGGAAACTGCATCAGACCCCTTCCCTGCTGTCCCAGCAGGAGGGCCAGATTCTGCAGCTCCAGCTTCAAACCCTGAACCTTGCAGCCTGGCTAATTACCTGAGCTGTCCATTACCATCCCTCAGTAAGCAAGTGCTGGATGTCATTCTGGAGGCAAGGAGGCCTAGTACTAGAAAGTCCTATGCTGAAAAGTGGAAAAGATTCTGTTCCTGGAGCCAAACTCAGGGGATGGGCACAACAGGGCCCAGTTTACTGCATATTCTTCAATACTTAACAGAGATGCTTCACAAGGGCCTTTCCTTCTCTTCTATTAAAATTCATGCCTCTGCCATTTCAGCACATTATAATACAGAGCCACCCCTCTTCTCTCATCCACTGCTGAAGCAATTCCTCAAAAGGGCCAAAAATTCAAGACCACTCAGGAGAACCCCTACTCCAGCCTGGGACCTTAACTTTGTATTGGAAAAGCTCACTCTACCTCCATTTGAGCCAACTGCAACTGCAGAGTTGAAATTCCTTTCTTGGAAAACAACCTTCCTTCTAGCCATCACTTCAGCAAGAAGAGTGTCTGAATTACAGGACCTCATGGCAGTGGAGCCCTTCATCATCTTCCATGCAGACAGGGTGTCCCTCAGGACCAATCCTTCCTTTATGCCCAAGGTGGTATCCAGTGTGGCCCTAAATCAGTCCATTCATTTGCCAACCTTCTTTTCTAATCCACAGAACAAAGGAGAATGAATACTGCACTTTGGACGTGCACCGACAACTTAGATTTTATTTGGACAGGACTAAGCCTCTCAGAAAAACTGAACAACTGCTTAGTTGCCTTTGCTGCAGGGGCAGAGGGGAAGGCCATTTCAAAGCAAACCATTTTTAAATGGGTAAGCCATTGCATTCATTTCTACTATAAGCACCATAGAAAACCTACCCCACAGGGGATAATAAGATCTCATTCCACCAGGGCTGCATATACTTCAACAGCCTTTCTCAGAGTTGTTCCTACCAGGGACATCCTAGAAGCTGCTACCTGGAGTTCTGTTCATACCTTCACCAAGCATTACCACTTGCCTATATTCTTTTAATCCAGAGCTGGTTTTGCCACTGCAGTCTTGCAGGGCCTAATAGCTGGTCCTAATGCTCTCTAATTGCCTTCTCCCTTCCTTAGCTTTGGGAATCTACCCAAATGTAATGACTGCAACAGTGAAACACGAAGAACATAGTACAGTTGTGTACACTTACCATAAATGTAGATGTTCGAGAGTATTCACTGTTGCAGTCCTGGTTACCCTCCCTCCAGCCCCCTGACTTCTATTTGCTATATCTCTCTTCTTGTTTACTGTATTTAAGCTTTCTGGTGTATTTGCTTATATTTGGAGGTGTAACCTTGTGTATAACTGCTTCCCATTATGGGGGCACCTGACATCTGGGGCAAGAAAAACTGATGCAATGGCGTCGGCTGCATGACTACCTGACATCATGGAAGAAGAGACCGCAACTGAAGCAGGACCCAAGACTTTGGTAATCAGGCTGGCTGAGGGCTACCTGTAAGCAAATAACCCAAATGTAATGACTGCAACAGTGAATACAATCGAACATCTACATTTATGGTAAGTGTACACAACTGTACTTTGTGGAACCATCAGTGCCAAGAACCTTCCTGGTATCTGCAGAACCGACATCTGCTCCGACATACTTGGTTCCGTCCGAGGGGTCTAGGAGCCAATGCTGTCTGGTTGGGTCCAGGGAAGGGAGTTGGATCGGACAGTTGTTGGATCTAACCCTGCCTCTCACTGATGAGCTCTGCTCCTACAAAAGCTTCGGAGCCCACTCCCTCGGTTCCGGGGATTTCTTCTGGGGATTTTGAACTGATTAAGAGGGTGCTTTCTCCTCAGACCGCTCCACTCAGTGGTTCTGACATTCTTCCCCCTAATGCGCTGGCATCGGTCTCTATACCACACCATCCACAGGTCAGTGGAGACCCTAGGCCTCAGGGTACCCCATCGGGTGAGCCCCTGTCTTCCAAAACCTCTCCAGAATACCCTTCTGAAGAAGTCCCTCGTGAGAGACTCTGCAAGAGGAAGCATTTGGGCTCCCCAGATGAGTCAGTCACCTCTGACAGAGACCTCGATGAGTCAGAAGGGTCCCTACGGTCACCCTCTGAGGATGTCTCTTTCACAGACATCATAGAAATCCTTAAGCAGAGAAGCAGCTGGAAGCCCATCAACCCTTCTGATGAGTTTGTTTACCTGAAGGCCTGTGGGTCTCTCCCTTCAGCCACTTGGGTGACAAACTTATGGAACTAGTTAGTCGAAAGGCGTGAGAGTCTCCAGATGCAGTGGAGCCTGTCCCTAGGAGGCCATACAAGTTCATTACAGCCCCTTCAGATAAAGCCTTCCTGACCAAGGGTGTCCCTGTAGATGCTATGGTGGTGACAGCAACCACCAAAAAGGAACTTTCTGAAACATCCTCGTCTGTCCATCCACAGACCAAGGAGTCTCGTATGATGGACAGATATGGGAAACATACTTTTGCTTCAGTGACTTTTGCTCTATTATCTGATGCATTTTACAAGGCTACAAAGCAATCTTCTAAAGGAGCTATGAGATGCTGTGCAAGGTACAGTAGCTGCAGGGGTAGCAGACAAGGTTTCCTTTCAGCTCTCCACCTTAAATTCTGTGGTCAACTTCTCTGTGAGGCTCTTCCCTAAGGAGACATTCCTGGATGTGCCTATGCAACTTTGCAGAACCTTTCAAATCTTCTTTTGCTAATGCCACATTTGATGGTTTGTCCTTGTTCAGGCCAAAAGTTAAGGAGAGACTAACCAGGTGTGAACAAGAAGGGAGGACTCTGTCTGCCGTAGGAGTCTGTTTTTCCATACCTTCTAGGCCTTTTCCAAAAGCCCAGGCGGGGGGATGTGGTTCTGTAAATCCCAGAGAGTTTTTCAGGACACACGCGGTGATTCTTCCCCTAGGGGCAGAGGGGGAAGTACAAATAGAAGACACCATCCACGTGGTAGAGGGGGTCTGCAGAACCAGGACAACAGAGATTCTTTCCGTGGTTGGCCTTTTCAACACTCCTGAAGGGAGGGCCATCTGTCCCAACTCTGGAGGCAGTCGGGGGTCACTTATCTTTGTACCTACAAGCCTAGCTGGAAATAAAAGACAAGTGGGTACAAGTTATCATATACAGAGCATACTCTATACCATTTTCTCTTCCCGTCCCAAACATAAAGAAAATCTCAGACATTCCACCCAGTCAGAGGGATCAAGCAACTCTAGAAATTCAAAAGTTGCAAGACAAAAGAGTCATCCAGAGAGTCCCCGCAGACCAAATAGGATCTGGAACTTACTCAAGATTCTTAGTGCCAAAAAGAACAGGGGACTGGAGACCAATTTTGGATCTCAGCAGATTAAATGAATCAGTAAAAAAGACTAAGTTCCGGATGGTAACACTGCAGTTGATTCTTCCTTTTTTGGGAAAAGACAGTTGGATGTGCTGTATTGACCTCCAGGATGCGTACTACCACATAAAGATGGACAGGCCTTTCAGGAGTCATCTGTGCTTCTGGCTTGGGAGCCAGTCATTACCAGTTTCGAGCTCTGCCCTTTGGTTTCACAACAGCCCCCAGAGTGTTCACCAAGTGCATAGCAGTAGTCACGGCTCACCTGAGACGTCTAGGATTCAGAGTTTCCATATCTAGATGACTGGCTCCTAACTGACATCAGCAAGCATCTACTACTGGAATCAAGAGACACCTCTCACTCTGTTCTCACTTGGGAATCCCAATAAATTACAAAAAAATCAGCCTTGTTGCCATTGCAACGTATCGTGTTTATAGGAGCAGATATAGATACAATAAGCATGAAGGAAAAACTTCCTACAGAAAGAGTCCTAGTTCTGAGACAGCAAGTCTCGAACCTTCTCTTAAAAACAAAAGTACTTGAAAGTCTTAAGCACCATGGCATCTGCGATAAGTTTAGTTCCACTTGCACGCATGCAAATGAGAATTCTGCAGTGGCTTCTGTTCACCCAGTGGTTGTTACAAGAACTACCCAGGTCACACCAAATTATGTTAGCAGAGTCCTGCAAGAAGGGCCTTCGCTGGTGGCTTCACTCCAGTCACATAACATCAGGTCAGCCATTTCTTCCACCTCAGCCGGTGGCCACAGTGAACATGGAAGCCTCCCAGATGGGGGGGGGCATTATCTGGGCAGGACAGTTCAAGGCACTTGGCAGGATCACGAGGCCCACTTGCACATCAATATCCTAGAGATGAGGGTGGTGCGTATGACGTTGCAGGCACTCCAGGACTCTCTTCCTCTGGGAACAATTGCAATTCAGCCAGCCATGTCAGTTGTCTGGTACATAAACAGACAAGGAGGGACCAGGTCTTACCCCCTTTTTCGAGAGGCCCTGAGATTATGGCAATAGGCGATCTCTTCCCAATGCTTTCTCATAGCAATGCACACCCCTCCCCTGTCAAAAAGACTGTCCTTATTTTTATCGAATTGGCTGCTCATAACCACAAACAAATGGGTCCTCTCCATTATTCAGCAAGGTTACAGAATGGCATGGGAGGAAATCCCTCCATTCAAGGGCATCCCTCCTCCACCTCCCAGTTAAGTAAAGCTCCTACCTCCCACCATTTAAACCCTGCTTGACAGAGATGCACTCGAACCTATACTACACCAGCATGTTGGAAGAAGATGTTCTTCGTGTTTCACTGTTGCAGTCATCACACTTGGGTTATCCTGCCAGGGGTAGCCCTCAGTCGGCCTGAATACCAGAGGCTTAGTATTTCTGCGTCAGTTGCTGTCACTTCAAGACTGACGTCAGGTCATCAGAGGTATAAAAACAGGCAGCTGATACCATTACATCAGTCTTTCTTGCCGCGGAGCCCGTAGCAGAAGCAGTTCGCATGAGTGCCGGTCGGCCACTACCCGAGTTTTCATTCCGTTATTGAATCATCATGAAGTCTTCAAAAACCAAGTACCCCGTTGGGGATCCTGTTTTCTTGCTCTAACCAATGTCAGAAAACGTTAACAATTGTCTCGCCTGTGTTGAAAGCAAATACCACACCGAGATTTCCATTCTTACTGCATCACCTGTTTAGGGCCAGACCACGGCGTACCTCGCTGTCTGTTTTGTGCCTTGTGCAATGCCCGCACTATTCGTCGTTGGGCCCTTATTGTAGCTAAATACTTTTGTTCTTATTCTCCATATTCCGAAGTAGTTTCAGGAAGCCATCCAACTACCGATCTTCTAAAAACCATAAGGATAAAGAAAGAGCAGACCGCACAGGTCCAAAACTGCCAACGATGCTTCCCTTAAGCTAGTTGCCAGTTCGCTGTTACTCAGGCGCTTTTGCAACCCCTGATGCCCGCTTCGATGGATTCGCAGGCCGCTACAGAGACACGGTCAGAGTTCAGTATGCCGCGAGACTCTTCTTTGACTATGGAACCTGCGGATGTCTCTACCTTGGATGGGTCCGGAGCCGATCTGCAGGCACCGACTTCTGAGGAAGTTCTTCGCTCTACTGATATTCGACTTAAACAGATGACGTCTTTTGCATCTTCAGTTCTTTCTAAAACTACTGAGTTTCTAAGGCCTAGAGTATGAGCTACGCCTAAAAAACAGACGACCCAAACTTAAGCGACCGCTTCCTTGCCACAATCTCAGATGCTTAAAATGGCAGAAGACCTGATCATGCTGGTTAGGGGAAGCCAGCCTTCCCCTACTAAAAGAAAGAGACTTGTCCCCAGCAGCTTTATCTGACCAGAAGTCCGATGACTCTGAGGTTTCTGAATATGAAGACATGCCTTTATCTGCCTGTGAGGATCCAGATGCAGAGGAATCCATTCCTTCTGCCTCCCCTCCAGAGGACTTTTCTTTTGGTAAAACCTTACATACTTTGAGAGAGCATTTCCATTGGTAATTCTAGGATTATCCTCAGTCCAAAAAGACTCGAGGAATTTTTAGATTTACCACAGCACAGACCCTTAGCTATCCCTCCTGTTCTGAATGTTGTGGATGACGTCTTTATGGAATCCAGCCTAACTCCTGATACTTTACCCCCTGCTCCAAGGAAGCCAGATAGGTACTACAGAGTCCCTGACTCTCACAAATTTCTCTTCAAAAGTCCTACTGCTGACCCAGGGGTCATCACCCAAGGACCTAAAGGAATAAAAGCATCTACAGCTAAGAATCCCACCCCCTCGGACAGGGATTCTTGAGCTTTAAATAGATGGGGTAAAAAAATATACACCTCTGCAATTCTCGCCATTATAGCATTGAATTGTCAGTTCCACATGCTGAAATACCAGCAACATACTATGGAAGTTTTTAAGCAAAAATTGTCAACTTTTCTGACTGTCACAGGTTCTGTACTTAGAAGGCATGCCTGGCTTAAGGAGCAGACCTTGCCAGACCATGTCAAATCAAAATTATTGGACACTCCTTTGCTCAAGAACAATCTGTTTGGCACCAAAATATAGAAGAGGTTTTAAAAAAGATGGAAGAAAAAGCTAAGTTTATGCAGACAGTCAAAAATCTTTTGCAAGTTCAGCTTCCAAGATTCAGTAGGCATTGCCTCTCAAAACATTAGTCCTTTTCAGCCCCCTCAAGGCCAACTCGAACTAGACCCAGGGGAAACAGCCCCCCAGATTACAGTCTCCGGTTATGCAGAGATCTAAGCAATGGAGTACCTTCACTTCTAAAGCAGGGAGTGCTAAGCCACCCCTTTGCGGAAAGAATTCACAATGACTTCTCAACTCCACTACTCACCTCTGCCCAATTGCTCGTACCCCGAGGGGGAAAACTTACCCACCAGGCAAAAAACCTGGGCCTCCATCACCAATGATCGATGGGTCCTCAACGCAGTATCCCAGGGGTACAAATTTTATTTCCACAAGCTGCCAATCCAAAAAGGGTTCCCAGACCTTCCTCCAAACCAGTGGGCAGAGGCACAAAACCAAGTTTAGTCCCTGCTCTCCATAAAGGCTATTCAGCCTGTTCCTGCAGAACAGATAGGCCAGTGTTTTTATTCCAGACTTTCCTGGTACCCAGAAAAGAGGGCATGTTGCGCCCAATCTTAGATCTATCCATTCTAAACACTTTCCTGATGGTACCAAAATTCAAAATGCTCACCCTGCAGCAGCTTCTCCCTATGCTGTCCAAAGATGCCTGGTTAGCCACCCTAGACTTAAAGGAGGCCTACCTGCACATCCCAGTCAGGGACTGCTACAGGAATTATTTACATTTCAGGGCAGGATCTATGCATTATCAGTTCTCTGCACGTCCCTTTGGCTTATCCACTGCTCCCAGAGTTTTCACAAAATGCCTGGCTACAGCCATTGCCTACTGCAGACAGAGAAATGTTCAAATTTACCTGTACTTGGACAATTGCCTGATTCAGGCGGACAGTCAGCAAAAGCTGTTGCAGCACCGGACATTTGTAAAGGGCCTTTTAACCTCTCTGGGGTACACTGTCAATGAAAAGAAATCCAAACTAGTCCCCAGTCAAAAAATTGTATTCCTGGGAGCAAACTTGGATACAGCAACTCAGATGGCATTTCTTACTCCAGAAAAACAAGCCTATCTGACAGGCTACTTCGCTCAAATGGCCACCAGAACCCAGCTATCCGCAAGGAAAATCTCGCTGACTCTAGGGTTCTTGGCCTCTTGCATTGTTACTAATTCCATATGCCAGACTGCATATGAGGAAACTTTAGTCGTACGTTAGTCTTTGGTGCCAACATTCTCAGGACCTGGAAACTATCATTCCTATAATACCTTGTCTAAGGAAAGAGTTCCTTTGGTGAGCAGCAGCATGCGACCACAACAAGGGGCTTCACTTTACACAACCCCACGCTGCCCAGACCCTAACCACAGATGCATCAGACTATGCCTGGGGTGCACATCTGGACAGCAGGTGCATTCAGGGCCACTGGAGCCCAAATCAAATTCATCTGCACTTCAACCAAAAAGAGATGCTAGCTGTTCAGCACACGCTGACAGCTTTCAGATCCTACTCGTATTGGGGCTCCTACTAATCAAAACAGACAACACTACAGTGATATCTGCCATGGTTTAATGGTAAATCAAATCATGTGGTACATCAACAAGCAGGGGGGAAACCCACTCTTACCCACTGTACAGGCTAGCCATGACCCTGTGGAACAAGGCCTCAGCCATGCATATTCACCTGCAAGCTCAATTCCTGTCAGGCAACTAAAACTCTCTGGCAGACAACTTAAACAGAAATCTCCTAGACCCACATGAGTGGCAATTAAAGCACAACACATTCAGTCTTGTGACCCAGAAATGGAGTACCCCGGAGGTGGCCCTATTTGCCTTTCCCTACAACCACCAGCTCAGAAAAATTCTTCACCAGGGTACCTCACAGCGAGGCCTGGAAAGTGGATGCCCTATCCTCCCAATGGGCAAACCTCTTAATCTATGCATTTCCTTCTCTGCCTCTTCTTACAATAGTATTACTCGAGATGAGAGAGGAAAGACCAAGAGCAGTCCTGATTGCCCCAGACTGGCCACGCCAACACTGATGCCCACTACTGCACAGTCTGTCACCAGTGCTCCCATGGCACCTACCCCAGATCCCAACTCTTTTGACTCAGCAGGAGGGACAGTTCTTGCATCCACAATTGGAAACCTTGAACCTTGCAGCCTGGCTTATTCCTTGAATTCTCCTCCAGTAGCCAGCCTAAGCGAGCAAGTACTGGATGTCATACGTGAAGCCAGACAACCCGGTACAAGGAAATCCTATGCTGACAAGTGGAAAAGGTATTATTCCTGGTTTCACACTAAAGGAGCGATACAGCACAGCCCTCCTTACCTCTTATCCTGGATTACCTAGCAGACCTACTCCACAGAGGCCTGTTCTTCTCTTCCATTAAGAGCCATGCCTCTGCCGTCTCTGCCCATTACAGCACAGAGCCACCGAAGAAGAATGACATTAGTCCAGTCTCAACATTTTCCTCAAGGTCCCCTCTTTCAGGATGTTTTTCACTGCACACAATCTTGCTCTTCATCTTTCTGTAGGCTTTTCTGGTCTCCTTGGATCTAAAGGATGCCTACCTTCACATCCAATCCACCCTTCTTTCAGGAAATTTCTGAGATTTTCAGCTTGTTCATCCCACTTTCAGTTCTCTGTTTTGCCCTTTGGACTATCTGCACCCCCGAAGGTGTTCAGTGTCTGGCACGAGTCATAGTATTTTGCAAATATCCCCATGTATAGATGACCTGTGAATACAGGCATCCGCTCAACAGATCCCTTTACTTCATTTCAGTTTCACTGTTTTCGTCCTCCATAGTCTCGGGTTCTCGATAAACTTCAAGAAGTGCACACTGAACTCCACCCAAGACCTGGTTTTCTTGTGCTGCAGACTGGACACCAAACCCATGTAGGCCTTTCTAACTCTAGAGAATTTATTTATTTATTTTGCATTTGTTAACCGGGTTGGTCCAGCTGGGTAAGAATTTACCCTTTTTCAGTGGAGACCCGAGGGGAAAAGCCCCAAACAGACATACAAGTAGTGACAAGTTTACAATAATACAGAGCAAAACAATGTCTTGAATACAGTGGATAAGAAAAAAAATAATGTACTCGAATTAAACATAGCTATATGCAAAAATAGAGAAGCTCTCAGGCCTCGTGGATGCAACCATACCCATTATCCACTTTGCCAGAATGCATATGAGAAAGATTTAGTGGTACACAAAGTCTGTGTGGTCCTAACATTCTCATCCTCATGACACTCAGATTCCACTTCTGTGTTCAAAGAAAGTAATCCAGTGGTGGATATCACAGGTAAACCAAAGTGTAAATACTTTGGGCAGGAGCTACACACATGCTTTATATGCTGCAAGGCAGCATAGATGGATACCTTGATTGTCCACAGCCAAGGCCATCAAACCAGAGATCACAGCACATAAACCTGAAGGAGAGTTGGGCTCTAATTCAGGCCTCGCAGATCTTCTCCCATACCTGGGTCCCCTTCAGAATTTTCACAGACAACACTGCAGTCGTGGTAAATAAATAAGCAGGGGGGGGAACAAGATCTTACAGCTATGGAAACTGTCTCTTATGGCATGGGAAGAGACCACAAAGCGAACCTGACCCTTGGAGCAGTTCACATTTTTTCACAGGACAATATCCTGAGAGATTTTAAAGCAGATCAAGGGAATATCTTCACGAATGGACATTGAACTGAGAACACTTCCTAGGCATGGTCCAAAAATTGTGGCATTCATGGATAGTCTTATTTTCCTCCATCCACAATAGATATTTCACTTGTACTCCAGAACTCCTTGTCCTCAGGTGTGGAGGACAGGATGCCATTCCAGATGCCATGCCCTTTCCTTGGAAAGGAGTTCCTTTATGCCTTCTCTGGTCTACCTATACTCTCAAAGATCTTGCTAAAGGTCAGAGAGACAAACCAAAGATCTTACTGGTAACTCCCTAACTCCATTTTGTCATCACCCTACAATCACTCAACCTAAAATTATGGATGACAGAATTCTGGTCCCTTTTCAGACACCAATTTTATGAGGATGTACTATGGGTTCTTCAGGAGGCAAGGAAACCAGCTACCAGGAAATCTTGTATGTCTAAATGATAGTTTTTCTGTTTGGTGTCATACTAAAGAACAGGACCTTATAAAAACAGAGGAGTGCGTACTGTCCCCTCATTTGTGTAACCTACATAAAGCTGGTCTTGCACACACTTTGAACAAGGTGCACCTGTTGGCCATTTCTGAATGCTCATCTCCAGCCCCTTCCCCCCACCTTTATTCCAGGCTAAAAGTAAAACAGTTTCTCAGAAGTGTTTTCTATCTAAAACTACCTAGGAAGGCTATAATGCCTTCTTAGGACCTTAACTTTTTTCCTTAGAAAAACTGTTTTCCTCTCTTTGAACCAACAGCTTCTGCCTCTCCCAAATTCTGTATTTGGAAAAATCATACTTTTAGTAGCCCTTACTTCAGCTAGAAGGGTTTCTGAGCTCCAAGCCCCAATGGCGATCCCTGTCTTCTTATTTTTCATAAGGACAGAACATCTTTGAGGGCTACCCCCTCATTTTGAAAAGTGGTCAGTGAGCTGTCCCTCAGTCAGGCCATCAACCTCTTTGCTTTATTCCTTTAATCTCCAGAATAAGAAAAAGTCCTCTACTCCCTGGATGTTCACCAGCAGCTCAGATTTTACTTTTACAAAACAGTCTGTCCACAAGACTTACCACTTGTTTCTCTTTGTGAAGCCAGCCTGGGCAACCCAGTTTCTAAAACTATCGTTAACTGGATTTTCAGGTCCATTTCATTTGTTACATTCACCATGGAACGCTTTGCCTTTATCATTAAAAGCACACATTACCAGAGCAGTGGCCTCTTCTGTGGACTTTTATAAGGCAGTAGTTTTGAGAGCTGTCCCAAGAGCAGTAACTTGGCCTTCTGTACATACCTTTCCCAAATATTACAGAGGTGCTTCCTTTGCCAGATCATTTCTCTCTCAATATTGATTGACATCTCTCCTGTGTCACGTCCAGCCACCCACGACAATCTCACTAAGCTTTGGGATCATCCATCTGTTTGTAATACTGCAACAGTGATCTAAGGAAGAACATAATAGAGTTATGTAAGAACTTACAGTAACAGTAGATGTTCTGTTGATCATTGTTGCAGTATTTCCTCCCACTCTGCCATCCCTCTCATTTGTTTTTAAAACCACTTCTCATGGACCAAAGTAGTCATTTCTGGTCTTCTCCCTTCTTAGCTGACCTTTTATTTTCTTGTGCCCTCCAGTGTCTACAAGGATCTTTGGCTTTGAGATAGTATGACTTCTTCATACTCATACGTCCTCTTATGCACGCCTGTGCCCATGGGCTTAAGTCATATGTCAGACGTAAAGTTTTGGCTTTGGTACTCCGGCCAGATGTCTAGGTTGTTTGGTGAGATAACCCATCAGTTTGGAATACTGCAACAGTCATCATTAGGGCATCTACTGTTATGGTAAGGTCTTACACAAATATCCTATATGTGGATTATTCACCCCACCTGTGAAACCAAGGAGGGCTGTGTGCAAAATGAGGCAACTTAATTTCCCTCCAAAATGTCTCCAGCAGACAGATGAGTATGATAATTCATACCTTCCCTCATCCCCATAACTGATCCCAAGTTGATGTAATATGTAGAACTAATGTTGGAACAGGAGCCCACCAATCCAATGTATTCTCTGCAGAAGAAGCTTCATGACACTTGTAGGTCTACCAAACAGTCCTTTTGGGTGATACCTCCTTTGGTAGACATCTTGCAGAATGCAGTCTTATCTGCTTGGGGTAGCCCTGATATTGTGTTCTCCTGAGTCTAAGAAGGCTGACTGCATCCATTGACCCCCAAGAGGGTAGAGCTTTTATTTAAAGATTCCCAATATTGATACCCCTGATGTACTTTGTGATTCACTGTTTCAGTCCTAACTTGTGTTGCACAGAATAAAAAATCAGAGACCCTTGCCCAGATTCAGATCTTGTGCCCTCAGAGAGCTGTGGAACCAGTTTCAGAAGATCAAAAAGGCAAAGGATTCTACTCCAGGCTATTCCTGGTTCCCAGAAGGAAGGCACTTGGCACCCCATCTTGGACCTGTCCAACCTCAGTCAGTTTCTCTTGGTTCCAGAGTTCAAATTGTTGACTCTTCACAAGCTATTACCTATGATAACCATCAGGCCTTCATGGTCTCAACAGACCTAAAAGATGCCTATCACATTCCAATTCAAAAGTCTCACAGAAGCTTTCTTTCCAGTCACTGTCAGTTTTCAACACTACTCTTTGGCTCATCTACCACTTCAAGGGTTTTTACAAAGTGTCTAGCATCTGCATTTGCTTTCTGCAGGACCATGGGGGTCCAAATATACCCTTACTTGGACGATTGCCTGATACAGACCACAGACCTGTGAAAACTCCTCAAGGATCAAATGTTCACCCAAGACCTCCTGTCTTCTGTGGGATTCACAATAAATCTTCGGAAATCCAATACTACCCTAACCAAAAGGATAGTTTTCCTGGTGGCACTCCAGGACTGTTCACTTCAAAAGGCCTTCCTTCCTCCAGACAAAGTCTCCTTTTTGACAAAAAATCCAGCAGAAACATTGCATTTCGGCCATAGAGTATCTCTGAGCACTGGGGTGTATGGCATCATGTATCCTCATGGTTCCCCTGGTCAGGCTACACATGTGGAAGCTTCACTGGTACCTCAAGAACGTATGGTGCCAGAGCTGCAAGTCTCTAGAGACCGAGATACGGCTGTACCCAAAATCAGGGCCTTCTCTTCAGTTTCACTTCCCAGGGCCAAACCCTCACCACAGGTGCTTCAGAGTCAGCCTGGGGGTCGCTTTCAACACCTCCAATCCCAAGGGAAGTGGGAGGTTCAGTTCAAGAACAGGCACATAAACTGGAAAGAACTTGTGGCAGTGCAAAAAGGCCTGATAGCCATCAAAGAAAATGGGAACCAGGGATACTGTTAGTACAAACAGGCAATACCACAGTCATGTGGTACATAAACAGGTGGTGAGGCACACACTCTTATCCCCTGTACTGCCTAGTGATTCAAATCTGGGAAACTGCACACTGTCTGGGGATGCACCTCATGGCAGAATACCTTCCAGGATCTCAAAATGCTGTAGCCAGGATCTCAAAATACTCTAGCAGATCACCTCGGCATAAACTTGATGAACCGCCATGAATGGCATCTGCATCAGGAAGGTTTGCTCAGCGTGATTCAGTGATGGGGAGTCCTGCAGTTAGACCTCTTTGCCTGCAAGGAAAACACTCCTCTAAAAAAATTCTGTGCCAGGATCAAACAGAAATCTGTCTGGAAGATGGATGCTTTTTCCTTCCCTTGGACTCACCTCTTCATTTATGCATTCCCCTCCTTACCCCTTCTGCCTCAAGTGCTTCTAAAGATAAAAGAAGAGGGCACAAGGGCAGTATTGGTAGCATCAGACTGGCCCAGACAACACTAGTATTGTTTCCTCTTTAAGGTCACCTTTCTTGATCTCCTGGAACTGATTCCACAGCTCCCTTTGAGTACAAGATCTGAATTTGAGCAAGGGCCTCTGATTTTTGATTTTGTGGAATTCAAGTCAGGACTGCAGCACTGTATACGTTGTAACATCTACATGTATGGTAAGTGTACACAACTGTATTTTAACTGATAGTCTTTTATAAAATGTTCCAGCTGTCTACAAAATAAATCCAGAACTGTGGACAAGCTAGAGAAGTGAGTATACCCATTTTGTACCTTTGACCTTATGGGAGCTTAATTGTCTGTCTCGCATGGTGGATTTTGTACTCTGCTTATCCAGTGAAACATGATATACTGTTTAGTAATTCCCAATGAGCCTGTTAAACAAATATTTATCCGATTCCTCATCTGCTTTGATCACAACCAGCCTTATGGTGCATGTTCTTTATAATGGTGTAGAATATTTGCCCAGAGACACAGGATCCAGTATCACTGGGTGTCAGCATGCATGGCTCTGATGGGCAGATTTTGCTGAGATCATAAAGGCAACATTTTATGGATATCCTGATGTCCTTCAAGGATGCATCTGCAGTCCTAACATATGGGTTGTCCTGCCTCAGGCAGCCCTTCGGTCGGCCGGATTCCAAAGTCTGGGTCTGTCCTCGGCTGATGTCGCACTTCACCCGACGTCATAGCTGCTGTGGTATAAAGGCATCAGCCGACGCCATTTTCCTCAGTCTTTCTTGCCGCGCGGTGCCCGAAGCAGAAGCTGTTCGCAAGTGCCGGTCGGTCAGATCCAGAGATTTCTACTACCGAAGACTTCTAAAAAGCTGAGTACCCCGTTGGGGACTCTTTCTTGCCTCAGCCGATGTCAGACAAAGTAAATAATTGTTTAACTTGTGGGAAACAAATACCTCATAAGGATTTCCACTCTTACTGCCTTCCTTGTTTAGGCCCAGACCACGACGTGTCAGCTTGTTTAGCCTGTGCTTCCTTCAACAGACGGACGCTTAGATGTCGGTCGGAGTTTGCAGAGGAGTTTTTTCGTCCCGCTTTTGCATACAAAATGCCATCGGAGACTCCGACTACACAATTAGCTAAAAAGCGCAAGGAAAAGGACCGACACTCGCGGTCCGCGGTTTCGGCTGAAACCACGGTTAGGCCAACCGCGAGTGTCTCGGTTTCGGCTGAAACCGAGTCCTCTGTTCTTCCTTCGGCCGAAAACAGGCCTCCGATAGCCGAGGCTTCTCAGAGCATGGTTGAATCGGCTACTGAAATTGCCCCTACAGAAGCAAGCACCCAGGATTTGTCAGATACTATTCCTTTAGACATATCTGCCCCTGCAAGTGGGGCTGCTAGACCCCCTGCATCTATGTCTATCAAGGCTTTTTCCAGGGCTATAGCAGCTAAATCTTCTAAGGCCTTACCTGCTAAAACTCCCTCACACAGGCCTACCTCTAGTTCTCAAATGCTCAGCCTGGCTGAGGATCTCATTTCTTTGATCAGGGGATCCCAACCTCACCCAGACAGGGTCTCTCAACCCCCTCCAGATAAGAGGGCTAGGACTAAACCTCCGGAACCTGTTTCTACAGACTATTTCTCGGATGACTCAGATGTCTCAGACCCTCAGGAAGGCCCATATTCTCCTTATGAGGATTCTGATGCAGAAGACTCCATTCCTTCTGCCTCTCCTCCTGAAGAATTTTCTTTTGGGGAAACCTTACATGCTATGAGGGAACACTTTCAATGGCAGGGCCAGGATTTTTCAGATTCAAGGAAAAGGCTAAGGACTTTCTTACACTTACCACAACATAGGCCTTTAGCCATTCCTCCAGTACTAACAGTTGTTGATGATGCATATAATGATGCCTGTACTGCCCCTGATTCTCTTCCTCCGGCCCCTGCCAAGCCTGACAGATATTACAGGGTCCCGGACACACACTACCATTTGTATAAGGCTCCTATTGCAGATCCTGAAACCATTTCACAGGGCCCTAAAGCTGTGGCAGCTGCTTCTGCCAAAAATCCTCTCCCCTCTGAAAGGGAATCTAGAGCATTAGAGAGATGGGGTAAAAAGGTTTATACTTCTGCTACTCTTTCGGCCAGGGCCTTAAACTGTCAGTTTCACATGATTCAGTACCAGGAATTTTTGTTAGACCAGCTAAATAAAAAACTGTCCTCTCCTGAACCTATAGATCGCAAGTCCCTTCAGGATTTGGTACATAACTCTCAGCAGGTCAGTAACCATTTCTTAATATGTGGCTATGATGCACTGGAGGCTTCCTTTAGATCAGCTGTGACTGGAACAGTGATTCGAAGGCATGCCTGGTTAAAAGAACAATCCTTACCAGACCATGTTAAGTCAAAACTCCTAGATGCTCCTATGGAGAAACAAAGTTTGTTTGGCTCCCTGCACAGGAGGTTCTAAAGAAGGTGGAGGAAAAAGCAAAATCTGTGCAAACAGTCAAGGATTTCTTACAGGTCCAACCTCCGAGGTTTAGCAGAAATTGGCCTTCGAAGAATTGGTCCTTTCCAGACACCTCCAGAGCACAAAGAGGCAGAAATAGACGCCCAAGAGGCAGAGGTCAATCCAGGGGTGCCTACAGGGGACGTCAGTGGCAACCTACCAACCAGAGAAGTACTGCCACAGATTCAACTACAACCACTTCCACAGGGCAGACACAATGACTTGGCTCTGATTCCGCCTACCAGGGAACAACTGGAAGCACCCTTGGGCGGAAAACTAGCTTTATTTTCCAACAACTGGCATTACATTACAGGAGACAAATGGACTTTACAAACAATAGACAAAGGCTACAGGTTTCACTTCCACACTCTACCAAAAAAGAGAGGAATATCAAACCTACCACCAAGCCAAAAAACAGACGCTCTAAGACAAATCAACAACTTACTAAGGATGAGAGCTATAGAAAAGGTACCGCCTATGGAACAAGGCCAAGGATTTTACTCCAGGCTTTTCCTTGTACCAAGAAAAGAAAATCAATGGAGACCTATTCTCGACTTGTCCGCTCTGAACACATACCTCATTGTTCCAAAATTCAAAATGCTGACCCTCCAGCAACTTTTTCCCATGCTGGGCAAGGAGTCTTGGCTGGTGACTCTAGATCTCAAGGAGGCATACCTGCACGTCCCTATACGACCAGATTGCAGAAGACACCTCAGATTTCTTGCAGGATCAGAGCATTATCAATTCTCAGCATTGCCCTTTGGCTTATCTACTGCCCAGAGTATTCACGAAATGCCTGGCATCAGTAATTGCTCATTGCAGGCTTCAGGGAATTCAAATTTACCCATACCTGGACGACTGCCTAATACAAGCGGACAACAAGGCAAAATTAACAAAAGATTTGGAAAAGGTCATACAACTGTTGCAAGCCTTGGGATACACAGTCAACATGCAAAAATCAAGACTAGTACCATCCCAAAGGATAACATTCTTGGGTGCAGAACTGAATACATCAACTCAGATGGCTTTTCTCACAGAAGAAAAACAAAAGCAACTACCAGTATATTTCATGACATTGACAACACAAACTCAGCTTACCGCAAGGAAAGTCCTGCAAGCCCTGGGTTACATGGGCATCCTGCATAATATTGATTCCGCATGCCAGGCTGTATATGAGAAAGTTGCAATGGTACCTAAGGAATGTATGGTCTCAACACAAGCACAGTCTAGAAGCTCAGATTCCAATAATTCCATGCCTGAAGCAAGAATTCCAGTGGTGGGCTCAGGCCTGTCAGTTGAACAGAGGACTGCCTTTCCACAAACCTCATCCAATCCAGACCATCACCACGGACGCCTCAGACCTAGGCTGGGGGGCACACATGGTGGACAAGTGCATACAAGGCCTATGGACCCAAGACCAGCTGAATCTACACATAAATCTAAAAGAGATGCTGGCAGTGAAACATGCAATCCAGGCATTCCGACCATTCCTTCAACAAGGTCACCTGCTGATAAGAACGGACAATACCACAGTCATGTGGTACATCAACAAACAGGGAGGTACACACTCATATCCTCTATGCCGGATGGCAGTGGACCTGTGGAATGTGGCCCTGAATCTCAACATTCATCTTCAGGCCAGATTTGTACCAGGAAAAGAAAATTCACTAGCAGACACTTTAAGCAGAACTACCACGGATGCTCACGAATGGATGCTGCATCCAGATATCTTCAAAACCATAACAAAGAAATGGGGACTACCAGAGATAGACCTGTTCACCTCCCCACACAACCACCAATTGAAGAAATTCTGCACAAGAGCATACCACCCACTTGCTTGGAGGGTGGACTCCCTTTCCTTCAGCTGGAAAAACCTGACAGCATATGCATTCCCACCTCTTCCTTTGATGTACAAAGTCCTACTGAAGATCAAAGAGGATCAGCCAAGGGTAATCCTGATAGCTCCAGACTGGCGCTACTGAGAAGCATGTCTCGGACACACGCATGGCCTCTACCTCTATGTCCCTTACTTCTAACACAAAACAACTACAAGATCCTACATCCAAACTTGAAAACACTGCAGCTAGCTGCTTGGAATATTGCATAAAACAAAATAACCCAGATTTATCTCAGAGGGTTAAGGACATTATCCTGGAGGCTCGCAGACCCTCCACAAGGAAAACTTATTCAGCCAAATGGAAAAGATACCTCATTTGGAGTACAGCAAAGGGAGAAAATGTCTCATTGGCAAACATAGCACACATCCTGGAATACTTAGCAGAACTGTTCCACAATGGCCTGTCCTACTCCTCCATTAAGATTCATGCATCAGCAATCTCAGCAGAATACAACATGGATCCTCCTGTCTTCTCTCATCCTCTACTCAGACAGTTCTTGAGAGGAATCAAAAACGTAAAGCCTCCAAGGAAACCACCTTTACCTACATGGGATCTCAACTTTGTCCTGGAAAAGTTGACACTTCCCCCTTTTGAACCAGCAGCAACAGCAGATTTACAGTTCTTGTCTTCGAAAACTGCTTTCCTGCTAGCAATCACTTCAGCAAGAAGGGTATCTGAATTACAGGCATTAATGGCAGTACAGCCCTTCCTTATCTTCCATCAGGATAGAGTGTCTCTGAGAACCAACCCTACCTTTATGCCAAAAGTGGTCTCCAGAGTATCATTAAACCAAGCGATTCATTTACCTACATTCTTCCCCAACCCACAGAACAGGGGGGAAAGACTGCTACATACCTTGGATGTGCACAGACAATTACGCTACTATCTGGACAGAACTAAGACCAACAGAAAAACTGACCAACTTCTGATAGCATATGCAACAGGAATGCAAGGAAAAGCAATTTCAAAACAGACAATCTCAAAATGGATAGGAAATTGCATCCGATTTTGCTATTCTTTTCATGGAAAGACAACTCCTGAAAACATCAGACCTCATTCCACAAGAGCTACAGCCACCACTACAGCTTTCCTACGAGGAGTGGCTACCAAAGACATTTTAGAAGCTGCTACTTGGAGCTCCGTGCATATTTTTGCCAAGCATTATAACCTCCCTTTATACTCCAGATCCCGAGCAGGTTTTGCAACTGCTGTGTTGCAAGGGATCTTGACTACACCATCTTTATCTTAGTGCCTCCTCCCCCAGTTTGGCTATGGTATTCTACCCATATGTTAGGACTGCAGATGCATCCTTGAAGGACATAGTACAGTTTTGTACCTACCATAAATGTAGATGTCCGATAGGTATGCATCTGCAGTCAGGATTACTCACCCTCCTTCCCCTCTGTGGTATTCCTAGGGTATCTATTCCTCTTTTAGCTAGCTGGGGGAAATTATTATGGTGTATTTGATGTTCTTCGTCTCACATTGCTGCAGTCATAACCTGTGGGTAGTCCGCTGTCCTCGGTCGGACCGAATACCAAAGTGTTAGGCTGGCGTCGGTCATGGTCGCTCAGATCTGACGTCAGTACGCCGTGGTACTAAAGCACATGACCGACGCCATATCCTCAGTCTTTCTTGCCGCATGGTCCGAAGCAGAAGCAGCGTTTGCAAGTGCCGTTCGGCGTCCTGAAATTTTCGTATTTTGAGTTTCAGACCGAAGACCAAGTTGGGCTAAGTACCCCGTTGGGGAATATTTTTGTTCTTTCTTGCCTCAGTTAAATCCGGATGTCAGAAAAAGTTAATAATTGTATTTCTTGTGGGAAACGGATACCTCATAGGGATTACCACTCTCTCTGTATTCCTTGCTTGGGGCCTGAGCACGGCGTGAGTCGGGTGTCGCTTTGCGCTAGATTTAATAAGCGCACCATTAAGCGCAGGTTAGATTGTGCTAGACTTGTTTTCGTAAGCGGTGTAACTACAACATGCCGTCGGATCCTCAGGCGCCGCTACCGCTAAAGAAAAGAAAAATCGTTAAAGTCCAAGCAGGATGAGTCGTCCATTGCGGACGCCGGTTCTTTGGAAACTACGGTGGAATCTGTGGATCCAGCCGAGGTTTCAGCTGAATCTCAGGGGGAGCCTTTAATCTTACAGGAGGTGGCCTCTCAGGAGTTTGGTCAGGCCGAGGGGGCCTCTCAAGTCTCTGTAGTCCCTTCTTTACATAAGGTTGTTAGGCCTTCTTCTTCTGTCACTAAAGCACCTTCTAAAGCCAGGCCTGGTCTTTCTGGCTCAGGCGTCCACCCTTGTTCTGCAGGTTCTGTTCCTAAAAAGCATATGCTGAAAATGGCAGAGGATTTGATTACTTTAATCAGAGGTTCTATGCCCCCTCCGGATAAGAGGCCTAGGGTGGAGCCAGAGGTGGAAGGCTTGGAGCATTCCTCAGATTACTCTTGAGTCTTCAGCTGAGGACATTCAGGATTTTCCCCCTTATTCTGATTCGGATGCAGAGGATTCCTGTCCTTCTGCTTCCCCTCCAGAGGATTTTTCCTTTTCTGAAACCCTGCATTCCATGAGGGAGCATTTTAAGTGGGAAGGTCAGGATTTCTCAGATTCTCGGAAGAGGCTTAGGGAATTTTTGTTTTTACCACAGCATAGGCCCTTGGCTATTCCCCCCGTTTTGGATGTTGTTCAGGATGTTTTCTCTGAGGCTTCCCTTAATCCTGATTCTTTACCTCCTGCCCCTGTCCAACCAGACAGGTATTACAGAGTGCCAGAGGCTCATAAATATTTGTATAAGAGTCCTAGAGCTGACCCAGAAACTATTAGCCAGGGACCTAAGGGTGTCAGGGCTTCTGTTGTAAAGAATCCAGTTCCTCTGGATAAAGATTCTAGAGCTTTGGATAGGTGGGGTAAAAAAGTGTATACCTCCTCCACTCTAGCGATGAGGGCTTTAAATTTCCAGTTTCATATGCTGAAGTACCAGAATTTTCTCTTAAGTCAGTTGAAATCTAAGGTAGATGCTTTAGCTGAGGGTATAGAGTGTAAGGAATTGCAGGATTTAGTTCATGCCTCTGATCAGGTAGGTAAGCATTCTTTGCAGTGTGGCTTTGATGCTCTTCAGGCTTCTTCCAGGGTGGCTGCCACTGGTTCAGTTATTCGTAGGCACGCCTGGCTTAAGGATCAGAATTTGTCAGAGCATGTTAAAGCTCGAATTTTGGATGCTCCCCTTCAATCTGAAGTTCTGTTTGGTTCTCCTGTGGAGTCAGTTTTGAAGAAAATGGAAGACAAAGCTAAGTCCATGCAGACAGTTAAGGAATTTTTACAGGTGCAGCCCCCTAAGTTTAGCAGAAATTGGCCTGCAAAGGGATGGGCTTATCCTTCTTCTGATTTACAGTCTAGGGGCAGATCTAGACGTGGTAGGGGCAGGGCTCATGCTCAGGGTTCTTTCACACCTAGGACGTGGAGTTCCCCTGCACAATCTTCTGGTGAGGGCAGGGGTCAGCCTTTTCGTAAACAGACCCAATGACCTGTATCTCCAGCTGCCAGATCCCTCCTGTCTGGCAGCTCCTCTAGGAGGAAAGTTGGCTCTTTTCAAGCAAAATTGGCATTTAGTCACCCAGGACAAATGGGTGTTGGAAATTATAGATCGAGGCTACAAGTTTTATTTTCACACCTTGCCTCCTTTCAAGGGCATGCCAGACGTTCCTCCTCAGCAAAAGCTGGAGGCTCACAAGCAGATTTCTTTACTTTTAAAAATGGGGGCTATCCAGGGGGTCCCTCCGACAGAAGTAGGCCAAGGATTTTATTCTCGCCTGTTCCTTGTGCCAAAGAAAGGAAACACTTGGAGGCCAATTCTGGATTTGTCTATTCTCAACACATACCTAGACATTCCAAAATTCAAGATGTTAACTTTGCAGCAACTTCTGCCTCTGCTAGGCAAACATCACTGGATGGTAACTCTGGATCTCAAAGAGGCTTATCTTCACATTCCTATCAGGCCCAGCTGCAGGAGGTTCCTGCGTTTTCGGGCTGGTACTTCTCATTATCAGTTCTCTGCATTGCCCTTTGGCTTATCTACTGCGCCCAGGGTGTTCACAAAGGTCCTGGCTCCTGTGATAGCCTTCTTAAGACTAAGAGGAATACAAATTTATCCTTATCTGGACGATTGCCTGATTCTTGCTCAAGACAAAGTCAAGTTACTTCAGCATCTACAGTATGTAATGGCAGTATTAAGGTGCCTAGGATATTCTGTGAACGAAACAAAGTCTAGTCTAGTACCCTCTCAGGACATGTGCTTTCTGGGTGTGAGACTGAATACAGCCTCTCAGATGGCTTTTCTGACCCCGGACAAACAAAGAAATCTTCCCCTTTACTTCCAGCAATTATCCCTACTGTCCAGGCTGACTGCAAGGACAGTCCTTCAAGCCTTGGGGTTCATGGCATCTTGTGTTCTGGTACTTCCCAATGCCAAACTACATATGAGGAAGCTACAATGGTATCTCAAAAGCGTATGGACTCAACACTGCCACGATTTGGACACTGTCATTCAGATAATAGCTTGCATCCAAAAGGAATTTTTGTGGTGGGCTCAGGAATGTCACCTAAACAAGGTACTCTCTGTGATCCGACCAGAGGCGAGTCAGATCTTAACGACAGATGCCTCAGACATGGCTTGGGGAGCACACTTCAATGGGAAATGGATTCAAGACACGTGGCCTCCCAGACTACAGCATTTGCATATCAACATGAAGGAGATGTTAGCAGTCCAATTTGCACTGATGGCTTTCAAGGATCTACTTCAACCAGGACAGGTGTTGATTCAAACAGACAACACAACAGTCATGTGGTACATCAACAAGCAAGGGGGAACCCATTCGTACCCTCTTTGCAGACAAGCTATGATTTTGTGGGAGACTGCTCCTGCACCTCATTCTTCAAGCAAGGTTTCTGCCAGGAGCACAGAACTCCTTAGCAGATGTTTTGAGCAGACAGATGGTGGATCCCCACGAGTGGAAATTGGATCCTCATGTATTTCTACAATTGACAGTGGCTTGGGGAACTCCAGACATAGATCTGTTTGCTTCTCCACTAAATTTCCAACTGCCAAAATTTTGCACAAAGATGTTTCACCCAAAAGCTTGGAAAGTGGATGCTCTATCTTTCAGTTGGAACAATCTTCACGTCTATGCCTTTCCTCCTCTGCCTCTCCTTCCCAAGGTGCTCTTGAAGGTCAGACAGGAAAAGCCTTGCATGATTCTAATAGCTCCAGATTGGCCACGTCAGCACTGGTACCCTCTGCTGAGGAGTTTAGTACGGGAGCCTCCTTGGCCTTTGCCAGCAATTCCACACCTTTTGTCCCAGGCAAGCAATCACTTCCTCAATGTCAGGATTCAGTCCCTGCATCTGACAGCCTGGCATATTCTGTTCTAGACCCTGGGGGGTCGCAGCTTCCTCAACAAGTTTTGAATGTCATTTTGGAAGCCAGACGGCCTAGTACAAGGAAAGTTTATGCTGATAAATGGAGGAGATTTTTTATTTGGAGCAGAACAAAGAGCTTTGATGTTTCAGTGCCTAATTTGAGTGTTGCACGTCAGTATCTTACAGAATTATTAGACAAGGGTTTGTCTTTCTCCTCTGTAAAAGTTCATGCTGCAGCCATTTCTGCTCACTATGACTGTGACCCACCATTATTCTCTCACCCTTTGTTTAAGCAATTTCTTAGAGGGGCAAAGAACATAAGACTCCCACGTAGAGCTCCTACTCCTTCCTGGGAGCTCAATTTTGTGTTGGAAAAGCTTACTTTACCTCCTTTTGAACCTGCAGCTACATCTGAGTTGAAGTTTTTGTCTTGGAAGACTGCTTTTTTGTTGGCCATTACGTCTGCTAGAAGGGTATCTGAATTACAGGCCCTAATGGCAGTGGAACCCTTCCTGATATTTCATAAGGATAGGGTATCCCTGCGTACTAACCCTACTTTTATGCCTAAAGTTGTTTCTAATGTGGCCTTAAACCAATCTATTCATTTACCTACTTTTTATGCTGATCCCCAAAATAAAGGGGAAAAAATTTTGCACTCTTTGGATATTCACAGGCAGTTGCATTATTATTTGAGCAGAACTAAAGGGTTCAGGCAGTCTCAACGGTTATTCATTTCTTTTGCCTTGGGTTCACAAGGAAAACCTGTTTCAAAACAAACTATTTCTAAGTGGATTGGCCATTGTATTGCTTTTTGTTATTCTCATCATGGAAAGGATGTTCCAGCTGGAATCGGACCTCATTCCACTAGGGCGACTGCCACTTCTATTGCCTTTTTAAGGGGAGTAGCTACTTAGGATATTTTGGAGGCAGCTACTTGGAGTTCAGTGCACACTTTTTCTAAACATTACCATCTCCCTCTTTATTCCAAATCTAGGGCTGGGTTTGCCACTGCAGTTTTACAGGGCATGTTAGCAGCTCCTAATGCTTTCTGATTTTGCCAACCTCCCTTACCTTTGCTTTGGGATTCTACCCACAGGTTATGACTGCAGCAATGTGAGACGAAGAACATAGTACAGTTTTGTACCTACCATAAATGTAGATGTTCGAGGATCCACATTGCTGCAGTCCAATTTTCCCTCCCTCCTTCCCCTCTGTAGTTTGGGGTTGCTGTGTTGCTTTTGGGCTAATTATTTTTTTTTATTGGTGATTGGGTATTTTCCTATTTTTGGCTATGGCCTTTCTTTTTTAGGCCTTCTGACATCTGGGGCAAGAAAGACTGAGGATATGGCGTCGGTCATGCGCTTTAGTACCACGACGTACTGACGTCAGATCTGAGCGACCATGACCGACGCCAGCCTAACACTTTGGTATTCGGGCCGACCGAGGACAGCGGACTACCCACAGGTTATGACTGCAGCAATGTGGATCCTCGAACATCTACATTTATGGTAGGTACAAAACTGTACTTTTTGTATATATGTATATATATATATATATATATATATATATATATATATATATATATATATAATATAATTTTTGCTCTCTTTTGTTTGGAATTATTTGCATTTATCGAAATTTAGCCTTCCTAGAGGGCACCTGGCATCTGGGGCAAGAAATACTGAGGAAAATGGCGTCGGCTGATGCCTTTATACCACAACAGCTATGACGTCGGGTGAAGTGCGACATCAGCCGAGGCCAGACCCAGACTTTGGAATCCGGCCGACCGAAGGGCTGCCTGAGGCAGGACAACCCATATGTTAGGACTGCAGATGCATACCTATCGGACATCTACATTTATGGTAGGTACAAAACTGTACTTTACAAGGTGTCTGTATATTTGGTCCTGCTATAAAGGCACATCTTGATAAAGGGAAAAAAGAACAAGACCTTTGTTGCTGTAGGCAAGAAGTTTCACCTGCATTAGATGTGACTGATATGCAACATATTGTAGAAGAACCAGTAATAAGGCAGGAGGGAAACCCAAGTAACCAAGGTTACTTCCGAAGTGGTAATGGGCCTAAACATGAGAATTCTCAACAGTCATAGGTTCGTAGGTGTTTACTAGGCTAATGACCACAAGGGCCCTTTTAAGCCAAGTCATGCATCCCAAATCTCTGACAAGTTCTGATACCCTCGATAAGTGTAAGCATGGGCCTGGGAGATGAACCATTTTTAGGTTACCTGTTTGCATCAGAGACATAGGTGCCAAACCAGGGATGAATTTCCTGTTTCCCATCCAGTTGTCCAAGTTGCACTTGAATTGGATTAGGAAGGAACTCTGCTTCACATGGATGGGGAGCCTGTTCCATAGACTGGGTAGTCTCTGAGATACATACCTATCTCGCCAGCAGGTCCTGTTTATATCACAGGCAAGGTTTAAGTCTTTAGAATGGGTAATTCTGGTACTGTTTGTTTTGTGGATATGCAGGAGGTTCATCAGAGTGGGGTCTGACAATGCCCTGTATGCCAGGCATATATCTCTGCTCAAAAGCCGTAGGAGACAGAATACAGGGATAGGGCCTTGAGGCAGTCTCCATAGGACATATTACTTATACCCTGTATTCTTTTAGTGAGGAACCTCTGGGAACAATCCAGTTGTTGGATATACCTGGTTAGGTACATGCCAAAGTGGGCATTGTACTCAAAATGATAGGCTTGATGAATGCTGAATACATTGGAACAATGACTCCTTGGACTTGCTCTAGGAACATTCCAGTTGTTAGACATTCCTGGTTAGGTACATGCCTAAGGGAACATTGTACTCAATGATAGGTCTGATGAATGCTGAATACAGTGGAACAATGCCTCCTTGGACTTGGATATGCTATACCTTTGTTTAGAAGTTGCGCAACATAGAATGATTTCCTCACCACTGTAGACATGTGATAGATTACTATCTATGTGTGTCCCTAAGTCCCTGACTACTGGGTCAACTCTAAGGGGTGTGTTGTCAATATGATAGTTACCTGGGATGGATGACTTCCCAAAGGATACTATTATGCATTTCTTGGCATTTAGTTTTAGCCCATGACTCTGACACCAGTTTTGTCTGTCAGCCCCTCCTGGAGAACATTTGTGTCCGTGTGCGATTCAATGACTGCTCCTAATTTGCAATCATCTGCAAATTTAGTCACGCGGAGACCACTGACCTTGGCCTTGACTTCTGAGAAGTAAATTCCAAAAAGGAATGGTCCAAGAACTGATCCCTGAGGGACTCCAATTGTGACTGGCATATTTGTAGAGGTGGGCACCCCAGTTCTAACTTCCTGGGTTCTGTCTGTGAGCCAGTTGGCAATCCACTGGGTGACATATGAGTTTGTACCTAACCTGCTTGAGTGGGGTATTGTGTCAAATGCTATGGCCAGGTCAAGGTAGGCAGTGTGAATGATTTTGCAGTCATCCATTACTTTGGTGACCTTCTCAAGGAAGTCCACCAGGTTGAGTAGGCATGATCTGCCCTTGACGAAACCAGACTGGGTTGGGTCCAGTGTCTCGAGGTTTCCTATGTCTCTGTTGATCATCTCCATGATAATTCTTTCTATAGCTTTACATATAAGACTAATGAGACTTGTGGGTCTGTAGATGGCCCATCTTTGTGCAGAGGGATGACTGTTGCCTTTCTTCATTCATGAGGCATGAAGCCTGTTTGGAGGCTACAGTTAAATAGTAATTCCAGAGGCCCTGATAGGTCATGTTTCATGCTGTTTAGAAGGTATCCTGGGATATTGTCTGGACCAACTGATGCAGTGTTCTTGATGTGAGAGAGAGCATTAAGGACCTGTTCCCTAGTGATGGTAGGGGGAGTTGTATTTCATGATATTTCCTGTTGGAAGGTTGAGGGGGAGAGAGGAGTAAAGTTGGAGCTGAATTTATCAGACAAGGAGGTTTGCTGTATCTTCTGGCTCAGTATAGGTGGCTCCATTTACAATTAGCTCTGCACACATCAGGGTGTTTTTGCTTAAGCGTGGGCAAGGATCATCTTTGAAGTCCTTCCTGACTGCCCCACTATAGAGTCATTCAGGGGTTATCTGCCTGCCTGCTTAGCAGTACATCAGAATAGAAAGGTGGATCAGGACTCTGATATCCTGATGCTGAAAAATTCCTTTCAAAAGTCAGGCATTTCCAGCATCTCATCCCATTCCTGACATCACACATCATCAAACAGACTTTGCAAGAAGTGTCTAGCTCTAGGCCTTAGAGGGATAAAGCCCTACCTAAAACCCAGGTGACCTGAATTTGAGTAGTGGCTTAGGCTGTGTAAGCGCCAAGTGGGAAGAGGGTAGGAGTACGTTGTCAGCAGAGGACTTCCCATCTTGGGTCAGTAAGTGGTATCTTTTAGTCTGCCTATCACCACCATGCAAATGGAGACTTGCATAACACTGAAAAGGCCAAGACTAAGAACATGGGGTTGGAGAGCTTAAGCTGGTGATAGTAGCCCTCATAGCATTCAAGTGAAAGCATGAACATATATAAGGAGGGTATAGGATGCCCTGTGGCAAATCAGATGTTCACTTTAGCTGCCCGGGTGGGAGTTAGGGCCTTAACAGAAATGCCTTCATTGCAGAAATACTAGTTAGGGGTGTATACCACGTCATTGGCTGTCTGGAGAATTGCCCCTCTGATTGGCTGTCACCTTCATGCTGATGATCCCCAGTATGGGGAAATAATAATTTAAGACTGAGGGTGGAAGCTTGATGGTCAATAGGCATAGAGGCAGAATGGAAGTCCTCAGACTTCTCGAAAAAAGCCATCCAAGAGGTCTCACAAGAAAAGATTTTTAGTTTATAGTTAGGAAAAAAAGACAGATTTTTCAGGGCAGTTCTAAATCCTGTTGGCATTAACACCTGTCTCTCCCCTGACAAATCTTTCTTGTGGTCACAGTGCAATCTGTCTGCTCTCGTCTGTCAGAAGGAGACTGCGAATGCTCTTTGGATATCCAATATGCCCATCTCCTCATCAAAATTGCATAAAAGTCCAGGAGATGTCATTGCTTGATTGCAGGTAGTTACCAAATCAGTACAGAATCCTCATTCAGGCTTGCGTCAACTCCCTTGCTATACACTACATGCATGCTCGCAGTAGCAGAACACTGTAAGCTGTAGGAAGCAAACATTTTCCTGTAGCTAGACAACTAACTTCTAGCTGTCCTGCAAAATAGACTTATCTGTAGCAAGGGAGTTTCTTAACAAAATGTTATGTTTGTAGTATAACTAAGAACTTCACACAGAGTTGCAGATAACCCCACCCAGCTGCTTGCATTCATCAGTTGCAACATGGACACCATTTTTTGCAGGTCTTGTCTGTTAGAGAAGAGGATACCGTCTAATGCCTCCCTCATTAAGGACTCTCAAAGAGTCTCTGCTCATCTTTTGCAAGACTCTAGGTCTCAATGATGGCACTTATTCTATCCTCCAAGTACATTAAGAGTTCAGTGGTGACAAGTATTAGATCCTGTATCATGTCCTGTTCAAATCTGTGAAGTATGTGGGAGGCACCTTCAGTGGTGGATGTATGTCCCATATCGTAAGTGGCAGTTCTTATTATGTCCCCTCTCCCACTGCAACTGTTAATGTAGATGTGTTTAAGGTGAGGAGACATTATAGGAGACAGACGGATCATGGTATTTGGATATACTGTATTTCCACTCTGCATATCAAACTTTTAAGGGTGAGGCCAGTCTTCCTTGCCTTTCAAGCCTTGAAGGACTCACTTCTTCAAGGCACAATTGACTTCTACTCCAGAAACATGACTGTGGTTTAGTACAGTAGCAAACAAGAAGGCATGTGATCTTATCCATTGTGTTGAGATGGTTTAAGGATTTTTGAATGGGCTATGCAGACCAGCCACTTTCTGGTGGAGAATCTATATTCTAGGATACGCCATTTTGTAGTTAATGTGCTGAGTTCTTTGCTGAAAGCTCACTTGTGGATCCTAGTACATTGATGGTTGAGAAGTTGTTCCAAATGTAGAGAATGCCCTGATGTGTCCTCTCTGCTTCCTTAACTAACACTAAGTGCTGCTTCTCCTGAGAGGATGTCTCAGGGATGCTGTGGTTCAGAGGTTGCCTCCTCGATTTTTCTCTTTTCTGCATTTCTTTTGGTGAGAATCATTCAAAAAGTCAAGAAGCAAATGCTAAAATCATATTTGTTTCCTGCTGTTTCTACCCTCCCTATCTGTTTGATAATCCTTCGAATTTACATCTGTCCAAAATGCTATGTAATTCATCCATCAAGCAGGTTTTATCCAAACATTCACTCCCTCAGACTTCCCACTTGTTCACCAGTAAACTATTTTTTTCCTTATGGTCCACATGCTTCTTATCAGAAATAACCTCTCAGACAAGTAGAGGCAAGTGGATGTTTTTCTGTTTGGGCCACTGACAAGATGATTGGATCACTTCTAGGATGGACAGGACAAGGACTAAGATTTTCTCTCAAATGTTTGATTCCAGACTGAGTTATTCCTCCATTAAAGTGCATCTAGAAGTCATTTCTGATTTACAGAGAGCACTAAAATTTGTAAAGCCTGCCTGAGTGGTACATTCTTACACTGCAACATAGATCATCATGAGTATTAATCCAAATTCTAAATGTTATACTTGTCTAAGAATAGGTACCACACTGTACTTTATATTTGAACTGTAAATAGTGTATACATGTTTGGATGCTTAATGATGCAAAGTTTTGATTGTGTGTCTATGTTGAATGCATTACCTGTCGCTTTCAAATTATTTATTTATTTATTTTTCTCTTTTGTTGTTTTTGACACATGGCCCAGGTACTACCTGAAAAGAGTTTTGTACCAGCCCACCCACCCAGTTATTAAGCAGTAAATAAATTGACCTCCCATGTGGGATCCTTTGCTATCACTGGACTTTCATTTTGTGGGTCTGTTTGAACCTGCTGCTGCCATTTTAAAGTACCTTTCTTGAAAACCATCATTTCTATTGGGTTTCACTCTGCCAGGAAACTTTCTGAGATGGTTGCATTGTATCCATACTTTGTGTCTGGCCTTTCATGGAAACAGGGGCACTCTCCATACTAATCCCTACTTTATGCCAAAAGTTGCAACGGAGATTAATCTTAACCAATCTGTCTGATTATGCCCACTTCTGATATTCTAAATAGATAAGAGTATCTCCTGTTGCGGATGAGCATGCACCATCACTTGAGGGGTTTACATTGACAAGGCAAAGGGTATCCACAGTGATGCATAGGCATTTGGCCTTATTACTGTGTTTCCAGCTTGTAAATCTGTTAGTTTTCTGCTCTTCCTTTCTTAATGTTTTTGTGTCTTAGCATTTCCTTCATTTTATGGTTATTTTCAGATGTTAGTAATTTAATTAGCAGAATATTTATTTATTTTGCATTTGTTAACATGGTTGGTCCAGCTGGGTAAGAATTTACGCTTTTTCATTGGAGACCTGAGGGGAAAAGCCCCAAACAGACATACAAGTAGAGACAAGTTTACAGTAATACAAAGCAAAACAAATGTCATGAATACAATGGATAAGAAAACAAATAATGTACTCCATGGAATTAAACATAGCTATATGCAAAAATATAATAATAAGGTTGTAAAAGGAAAAACAATTATAATAAATCCAAGAGGTATGCAGTAAGGGAATTAAGGTTATAGGTAATCATTTGAAAATAATATGGCATTATTAGATTAGTGGCTAGAAGGAGAAATTGTATAAGTGCAGGAAGCCTCAGATCTGAGGAAGAAACTAGTGCATGAGTAAAAATAAAGAGAAAAGTATGTACAAGGGTTCTTAAAACAGAGGAAGAGATGGTGTGGAAGAAAAAAGTAGTAGAGGGATGTAGTGATCTAGAGGGAGGGTGTAGAAGGGAGAGCATATAGATATAGTAATTTATAGAAATAGGAAAGATCTTGTAGATCAGACATAGTGGTAAAGTGGGTGTAGGGACAGGATGCTGTTAAGTAGGGTGGTTGCAGGTACATATAGGGTTGTTATGGAGATACAGTATTGGGTCGTGTTTGAAGTTAGAAAGGAAGGTGTGGAAGATTGTTCCACATAAGGGAAATGGAGTATTTATAGAGTATTGTACCTATTTTCTTATTGGGTCTATAGAGCTGTAGTAAGTGCTTATCAGAGCTGCGCAGGGAACAGGGAGGGGTGTACCAGAAGATTAGGTTGGACAGAGATGGACAGTCAGAGTTAGAATTAAGAATTGTAAAAGCTTGGATTAGCTGATTTTTGGCCAGAAGGTGTGGGAGTGCAAGACAATGTAGTTTTGTGAATGCTGTGCAGTGATGGGGTTTATAGGAGCTGCAGGTGACAAATCTAGCATTTTTGTTGTAGGTTTGGTCAAGTTTTGCCAGAAGGTTATTTTCTAGATTAGAAAATAGAGGGGAGCCATAGAGGAGGGCAGGGAGGAGATGGGATTGGGCTAGCAGCAGTTTTGAGTTGGGGGTCAGGAATTTGCTATTTCTGTAAAGCAGGCCCAGTTTTTGGTGTGTTTTCTTTGTGGAATGAAGTATGTGGAGGTCTAGTTTGAGCTAGTCATCTGTGATGACACCCAGGAGTTTAGTGTTCGAGTCTGGTCTTATAATGGTGCCATTTAGAGAGCATAAGAGAAAGCTGGATTTGTGTTGGGCTAGAGTTTTAGGCAGGAATAATAAGAGCTTAGGTTTAGAGGGGTTCAGGATGAGTTGATTATTGGTGAGCCACTTCTCAACAGAATGAAATGAAGTTTGGGTGGAATGGTGGAGGTTGTTAATAGGGTCAGAAATGGAGATCAGAGTTGAATCATCTGCGTACTGAATGATAGAGCAGAGGTTACAGGCAGTGTGTAGGTCATTGGTGAAGAGATTGAAAAGAAGGGGACCGAGAATTGAGCCTTGAGAAACACCGGTCTGAACTACCAGAAAGGGAGAGAAGGAATTTAGCCATTTAATTGCTTTTAGGCGATTGGACAGGTAACTTGAGAACAAATTAAGAGTGGGGATGGAAATGTTAAGCTGAGAGAGTTTATGAAGTAGAAGATTGTGAGAGAGACCATATCAAAAGCCTTTGAGAGATCTAAGAAAAAGCAGGACATGAGTGTTATTATCTCTGGCCTCAGCTGCTGGATGTCAGTAGGATAAGAGTTCAGTGTTAGTACTGTGTTTGGGTCTGAACCTATGCTGGATGGTGGTTAAAAGATTATTTTGAGTAAGGTGAGAAAGCAGTTGAGAATACATACACTTTTTTCAAGAATTTTGGAGATGGGAGAAAGAATAGCAGTGGGACGGAAGTTAGATGGTTTTGTGGAGTTACCTCCTTTATGTAGTGGGATAGTTTAGTATTGCTTCCAAATAGAGGGGACAGTGGATTCTTGGATTGAGTGGTTGATTAGAATGGTGATAGGAAGGGCAATAGAGTTAGCAAGTTTAAGGAATTGGGGAGGTAGGTTATCAGGGGCAGGAGAACAAGATTTGAGTTTGCTGAGGTGAGTTTTAATATAGCTAACAGAGACAGGTTTGAGCATGAAGGGGTCTGAAAGGTTAGTGGAGTCAGATTGGGGATGTGAAAAAGGTGTGGGCTTGGTAGTGGAAGTAGTAGAACTGGAAGTGGAATTAGAGGTGGGGTTGGGGTTATTAGAGGTGTTAGGTACTAGTTTAGAAATAGTATCAATGAAGTAGTGATTTAAATGGATGGTTGTATCCGAGGGTGATTGATTGGGAAAAGGGTTGGGAGTTGTGGGTGAGCTAGGTTTGGAAAGAGTTTTTATGGTTGTCCAGAACTTCTGGGGGTTAGAAGTGTGCAGAGATTGGTCGGAGAAGTGAAAGTTTCTTTTGTCCTGGTTATTTATTTATTTTTTTTTTGTAAGGTTTCCAAGTTCCCTGTACGATTGTAGGAGGGCAGGAGATTTACTTTTCTGATATTGTTTCCAAGTGGCATCTCTTTTATGCATAAGGTGGAAGGTTTCTTTTGGATAGCCAGGGGGCATGTTGAGCTTTGACTTTTATTTTCCTGATGGAGGCAAGAGAGTTGAATATGTTTAGGAATGTCTGGTTGAAGTAGCTGACCGCGTCATTTAACTCTAGAAAGTATAGGCAGGACCAGTTAATTTTGGAGAGGATTTCATCAAAGGAGGTGTATTGCATTTCCTTTGGTTACGGATGTATTTTGAGGTGAGTATTAGTGAGGTTGGGTGAGTATAAAGTAATATGGATAGGCAGGTGGTCACTGATGGAATCAGGTAGTGTACCTGGCTGGTGGTACCAATTTGGAGAATTTACAAGAATCCACTCAAGGATAGAATTGGAGTGGCTTTTGCCAAGGCGGGTGGGAGAGGAGACAAGTTGAGTAAAACCATGTAGACTGAGACTATGAGAAGGTGTAATAAAATTAACTGAGTTCCAGTCTATATTTACATCCCCAAGAATGATAGTTTCAAAGGGGATGTGATGAAAACACCAAGGTAAGATGTCTTCAAGGATGGTAACGTTATTCCCTGGTGGGATATAAACTGAGGCTATGGCTAATTTTTGGTAGGTGTTGAGATGAAAGGTTACCACGAGTAGCTCTGCAGGGTGAAAGGAGGAAGGGGTAATGGTGAGTGGTAAGATATTGAAAGAGTCAGAATAGAGAATAGTGACACCACCTCCACTTTTGGTAGATCTATCCAGTCTGTAGATGTTGAAACCAGGGGGGCAGATCTCTGAGTTGTGGATGTAGAGTTTTAGCCAAGTTTCAGAGAGAGTTAAGATATGGGGGTTATAGTGATGTAAGAGTGCGTGGAGTTCAGACACTTTATTGGAGATGCTCTGAATGTTAATGGAGACAAAATTGTCTTGGTTCTATGTGGGGAAGTGAAAATAGATGGGGAGGTAGTAGTAAGAGAGGGAGTGATAGAGGTGTAGGGGGAGGACGTAGTAGTGGTAGTAGATGGAGTGGAGGAGTTGGAAGATGAGAGTTGGTTATTAGGACCAGGGTTGGGGTGTATATCACCTGAAAGGAGTAGTGATGTCAGGATAGAGAGAAAAAAGCTAGGTTGGGGGAGAGGATACAGAAATTTGGATTTTAACTTTGGGATTTGTTTTGGTGAGGGGAGTAATTTTGTTTTGAAAAATAAGTAGTGTGGTAGAGTGTACTGAGTGTGGGCATAGAAGAGTAATGTAGGAGCTGGATAGAACTTGAGAGGGATGTAGGTTCTTAGTGGTGGGTAAGGGGAGGATTGCATGGGAGTGTGATAATATGTGAGTTATGTCAGTGTAAATAGCAGAGGAGAGAGAAAAAAAAGTGACACCATCTTCAGTGTGTGCATAAGAGTAAATAATATCTTCAGTGTGTATGTGTGTATAATATCTTCAGTGTGTATAAGTTTGATATAATACATTAGTAACCATAAATAAGTCAAATATAAATATCTCATGTCACTTATTAATATCGGTTTGAATGTCATGAACCAGCAGGCCTGAAAATTCACAAATAGCCGCAACTACATAGATGTCTATATAAAGGAATGTATTTGAACACACCCCTCTTATAAGGTTCGATATGCACTAATTCCAAAAAATGCTGTCCATTGGGTAATTAGAACAAATGTGTATACCTATAACATCAACTGTTTTGAAATATGTTCTCACATGAAAAAGCCCCCTCATATTACCCAACAGGACCATAAATTACCATATAATCATTCAGCAAAAATCAGTGAGTCTGTACTATTGTAGTAGACCATTACTGGTTACTAAAATATCATGTTAAACAAAACAGACCTGCATACATTTAGAATGAAATAAAATGTTGAATCAGTGTCCATCATTACAAAACTGTAATTCCCTTAATCTTCATGGATGTGAGGCTCCAAGCGACTAAATATATATGCGCACCAAAAAAAAATCCAGACGTCAGCCTTCGCTTCTTCGTCCGTCGATCATATGACCTCACAGGTCCAAACACAGTTTGTCCATAAATTCTTATTAGTCACTACATATGCCCCCCATAAACATTCCACAAATGAAGATACCATATGGACACCTTTTAAATTATATAGCATACTACAAACTATCAGGCCCATAGATGTCACAAATACAGACTCCAAAACTGACAGAAATTTTCAATTCAAGTAATGAACAACAGCTTTCATTACTACATCAAACCCATAACGTGGCCTAAAATGTAAAAACGTCATTACCAATACCATTGAACTTACATATGAACACTAATGCTTCTTAGCACTTGCTACTAGAATACAAAGTGTGCCATTTCAGGTGATTTACATTTATCTGAAGTAAACCGTGTCCAATCAAGGAGAGTTCTCTGAAGGCATTAATCCCTACGTCACTCAGTGGGTTGCCAACTGGCTTACTGACAGAACCCACACTGTAAAAGTAGCTGACTTCAAATCCAGCTTCAGACAAGTGGAGTACCTCAGGGTTCAGTCCTGGGACCTCTCTTGTTTGGCATCTACGTCTCTGAAGTACAGGCCAACACTAAGGGACTCTGGCTAACAAAATTTGCAGATGACTGCAAACTGGGGGCCATTATTGAATCCCAAATGATGTGGATACTTTACAAAAGGGCCTTACAGAAACAGATGCTTGGTGCCAGAGCCATGGGCTCAAGCTCAATGCCAAGAAATGTATAGTTATCCCCTTTGGGGAAAAAACATACCCATGAATTATCACATAGGTGGCAGTACACTAAACACTGAAAGTGTGATAAGAGACTTGGGGACACAGGTGGACAGTGGTCTCACCTTCAATAACCACATCGCCACAACAGTGAGGAAATCCTTCTATGTGGCACACCTCATCACTAAGGGCTTTTCATCCAGAAAAAATGAGGTCATTGTCCCACTGTAATCATCCCTCATTAGACCTATTCTAGAATACAACGCCCCATTTGGTATGTACCTCTCAAGACATCTGCAACAACTGGAAAGGCCCCAGAAGTACCTCACTAAAAGCTGACCGCCTTAAAAAAACTCCAGCTATACTCTGTCGCATATCGTCAACTCCGAGGCGATCTCTGCTTAACATACAAGGCCATGTCAAACCCAGAGCTGTTGGACATGCTACACTTAAAGAAATCCCAATCCCTCAGAGTCGCACGCTCCAGGGATCTAAATCTTGTCATCACAATGAACAAAACATGCTGGAGGGATAGGTTCCTGACCCAGAGACTCCCCAGACTCTGGAATAGACTGCCCATACATGTCAAGCAGAGCGCCTCTTTGGCCCTCTTCAAAAGGAACCTTTGATGATTGGATGGGAGAAAGGAAATTCACCCCGGGGATCACGTCAGTCGCCCTGCTAGACAGGGGTCCAGAGAAGTAAATAGTGTGGGAAGAAATACCCAGGGAATTGTTATGGCTAGGCTTGTCTAGGCCTGATAGCCTAGTACCAACCTATGAACCTATGAAAGCTCTTGGCTAGCATTACAGTTTGCTGCTATGACTTTTCTGATATTCTCCTAAAGCCACTGGGTGATTATGGTTTGAGCCTCTTGCTTCAAAGTTAGAAGTTCTTGGATCGCCAAATCTGGATCTAGTATTAGTGCTGAAATCGTCTTGAACAGCTTCCCTTCCTCCAAACGTAGCAGCAGTGAGCTGACTCAGCCGAGTCCTTTCTGTTCAATAACGGCCAGGAATTAATGCAAAGGGGATTCAAGTCCTTTCTGTTCAATAATAATGTTCCTCCCAGCCAGAAAATGCAGCAGTATAATGGCTCCCTTCAATAACGGTGGAATGCCGCAGTGAGCCGAGTCCTTTCAGTTCAATAACGGCTCGTAGCCAACATTTGTTCTTCCTGTTCCAATACGTCCAACTTCAATTCAAGTTCGCTGAGAAATACATCTCTTCCCCGTAAAGACAACCTGCTTGTCCAGTGCGGCCTACTCTGTGGACATACTCCTCAGTATTCCAAGGGAAATCATAATTTAATACATGGATTATATCATGAACATCAAGTCCACGTGATGCCAAGTCTGTAGCTACCAATATTCGAACTCTTCTGGTAAGCACTTGGTCTTCTGAGATTTTAGTTACAAAAGAATACATGTCATGTCCAAACTGACTAACAAAAGCTCCTACATAATCTAATCCAAACGGCCAAAATCCAGATCTCCGGAGAAAACCCATTAACTCTGGTCAGAAGCATGCTCCATACATATTTCTTCCAGCACAAAACTTCTTAGCTGTTAATCAGTTTAGCAGCAATTCAGAAATAAGCCACTACAAACTAGCAAGTTATGAAAACCACTGAAACTGCCAATAAAGCTGATGAGAGATAGAGTCCCTGCAGTGGAGTGTTTCTGTATTCCTAAACTGCAAAATGATTGTCCTTATAGCTTTTCCAACTGCTCTTTCCTGTGTGATACATTACTGGATAGCTACCTTCCTTTGTCCATTTGAATATAAACACTGTGGGGAATGGACATGTGTTTGAATTCCAGCTTGCACACAGTTCTTTTGAATTCAATACTTTAATGTTGTGGACCATTTCCAGGCATGACATGGGGTGTCCCTTGTCTTGATAATGTAGATTTAAATATACCAGTCCTTTTGCAGTTTTATCACATGGTTTAATTAGAATGATATGAAGTACAAGACAACTAGGTCACAAGACCATTTACACCTTGCCCCTACCCACCCTCATGCAGTGTCCCCATTCTCCATAAGGACAAAGGAGGTCAGTACTGGAGTACATTTATGGGTACTCATCCACATATCCTGATTTAATTTAAAGGATGATAGGGTTTCCTTTTGTTTAACTTATAGTGGAGTGTGTTGAGAGATGGGAATAGGTGTTTGGTAATAAATTTCTGTCCAGTGTGTTTTGTTTATGTGCTGGTGGAGGTTTGTCTGTAGTTTTGATATTAGTGGAGTCATTTGACTTTCAAAGATACTGGAGATCAAGGAGGATGAGACCCGTAATGGCTTGCAACACAAGGCATAGATAACCCCAAAAGAGCCTGTAAGAAACCAAGTAAAGCTCTCGTGCTTCAGGAAGTTTAGACCAACAGTATTCTTATTTAGGAACCTCTAGGACTTTTCTAGTTGCTCATGTCCAAAACACTACTTCCTAAAGGAGATGTGTACTCTGTGATTGGCCTAACTAAGGTTGCTTACAGGGGGATAAGTCAGTTTGACCACTTGTGCTAAACAGAAGGATTTTCTGACAATTGCTTCATGGTATTGAAGAAGGAATTATATGCCCAGACTCCAAGATCCTGTACTCCAAATTATTTTGGAGTTGAGTATTGGCTACTATTTTTTAAATTTATTTATTTAACATTTGCTTATAGGGAAAGTCCGACTGGAGCAGAGCCCATTTTCAACAGAGGCCCAGGGAGAAATGCTCCAGATGCATGTATTTGGCGACATCTCTTCCTGTTGCACCACTGCGCCGCGCATTAGGTTGAGGGGGAGAGAGCTGTGTACCAAATGTGGCAATACTGCACCTTTACACATTTTATTTAAGCCAATTTTTTGTACACCAGTTGTTTACAAAGGATAGCGCCTGATGTAATGAATGGTGTTAGAGGGAATATTTGATTATAACACCCAATTTCCAGTGAGCTGCAAACTTAATTGTCGCCACACAGCAAGAAGTTTTCTGGTTCGAGTCTCTGCTGTTGTGCCTTCTGTACAGAGTCTGCATGTATTCCCTGCATTCATGTGGGTTTCCTCCAGGTGCTCTGGTTTCCTCCCACATTCCAAAGACATGAGTCTGCAGTGTTTCTCTTTGGGCCTCCACCGAAAATGGTCTGACTTTCCCATGCAACAAATGTTAAATAAATAAAATAATTAATCAAAGATGAAAACAAAAAAGTCACTCTACAAGGGTTAAGTAACTATTAACTTTAATATGTCCACTGAACTTCACCCCTCTCCACAAATCAGTAGCTCTCCATTAGAGTCAATTAACCAATTATTCAAAGTACAATTTTATAAATATTTTGTTTTTTATAATAAGGATTTAAAATTGTATTTATTTATTATTTTATTTATTTATGTATTTGACATTTGTTGACCGGGTTAGTCTGACTGAGTAGATACCTTTTTTCAGTGGAGATCTGAGGAGAAAAGCTCCAAAAAAAATTTATGAGCATAAACAACATAATAGGTAAATAGTGGTAACAATTGGTAAATACAGTAGTGGCATTATGATTTTCTGTACTTTTGTACAGATTGTGTTATTTAACCTAAGTGGTTATTAAGTATTTTTTTAAACTGATTGGGTGCAGCTGTCCATATAATTGTATTTTGAATATTTGGTTAATTGAGTCTGATGAAGCCCTATTGATTTGTTGAGATGGGCAAAAACTCTAAATTCAGTGGACATATTAAAGATATTAGTTGCTTAATCCTCAGTGAGTGTCGTGTTTTGTTTGGTTACGTTAGTTACAGTTGTTTGTTATTAATTAATCAAAAGTCCTTATTCTCTGTCTGCAGACTGGAGAAGTAGATGCCAGAAAGGAGGGTTCCCAGTACTGGGCCCGTAGGGAACAACACGTAGTTAACTTAATACTTTCTCTTAACGTTGTGGGTTTTGTCTTTCATACAGGTGGCTATCCACCTGACCATATATGTGTTTGTTTTTAAGACCCTTAACTTTTTAATTATGCCAGCTTTGGCTACATCCATAAAAGCTGTCTAAACAGAGTAATTCATGTCTACAGCCTATGAGACCTTCTCGAAGATAACTCATTTCAGTAGGCAGAATCTCCCTTTGACAAAGTCAAACAGATTTGGATCTAGTTGATGATGTTTTTTATATCATACTTAATGAGTTCATATATAATGTGTCCATGGCTTTGCAAATCAGACTAACTGTGCTAATAGATATATTGTTTCCTGGGTCCATGGTATGGCTACGCTTGTGTAGTTGCATTACCACTGCAGTTAACTGTAATTCAGTGACAAATCCTGTAGCTAAGCTCAGGTTAAACAGTTTAGGGGGGGGGGTCCATAAGGTCATGGCTGGCACTCCCAGGTACATTGTCAGACCCTATGTAAGTAATATTTTGGTCTTAGAGAGTACCTTCAGTATTTGTTCCTGTACAATATTAGGAAGTGTAATTGATTTGCATATCTCTTACATGTCTGATATTTAGGGATGTCCTATATCCCTAAATATGAAAATGCACCTGTTCACACATCATACCTCCTTACCTCAGTCAGTTTCTCTCCCCTGCCTGTCTGTCTAAATATACCATAACTCTGTTTTTTTCCCAGTCTCACTTCATATTGCAATTCCTGTTTGTATTATACTAATTTACATTTAATTTCTCTAAACTAGCTAAATTTCTCTCAATATTAAGTCATTGTCATGTAAGTTGTATCTGTTTTTAACTAATGTTGGCACATTGTGTCTAATTTTGTATAATTATTTAAAGTGTAGATGTTTTTGTATTATTTTTGAAGACTGTAAAATTGTTCTTAATGTTTTTGTAATACTTTATAGCTTTTCTCCCCAGGTCTCTGCTGAAAATGGGCACCTACACAGTCAGACTTTCTTGGTAATCAAATGTCCATAGGTCAATAATAAATGCCTTTGGGAATTTATAGACTCGAGGATTTTTTCCAGGGATAAAATTTGCACTAAACTTATTTATTAGCATATTTGCTGTGTCTACAGGGTCTGTGTCTGTTTGTGATGCCATTTTGAGTAAGTGCATAATATTGCTGTGTGTTTTATTTCTTACTTTCCTAATGTAAGTAATGAAGGACATAAATTAGATTTTTAAAACTAGGATCACTTTAAGTTCACAATTTAGCTTACTAGCCCTAATAGTAGCTTTTAATTCCTTACTGATATTCTTGACACAGTCTTTAATATCAGAACTTTTGGATTTGTTGCAGGATTTAAGAAGTTTTATTTTTCTATTCTTATAGAGGTTATTTAGTTATGTAACCTAACCCAATTCAAGTGTAACTTGGACAGTTGGATGGGCAATGGGAAATACATCCCTGGCTTGGCACTCATGTCTCTAATGGACACAGCCTATAAATAGTTGATCTCCCTGGCCCCTGCTTGTAAATGTTTAATCTCCTAAGCTCCTGCTTATACTTGCCAGTGGTACCAGAACTTGTCAGATTTGGGATGCATAGCTAGGCTTGAAAGACTCTACTGGTTGTTAGCATAGTACATGCTTATGAAGGTATTAATCTGGGAGACCACCGGGGTTGGTTTGTTCTTATACTTCCCATTCTGTTTGGTTCTAGTAAGGATGGACATGTGTAGGCACTTGTGTAGGAATAGCAATTCTTTGTGTAAGAAGCAGCTATATCAGTGTCTAGTGTAGTAGTGATACATGAACTCGGACAGCTTGTTATAAAGGTTGAAGATGTTTGTCTTTTAGAAATATTTGAATTCAGAATTATTGACCACAGTTTTTGAGATCTTGAAATGGATGGCTACAAGTTCTTGGTCCGACTTGATCAAGGATGGAAAAACTAGAGAGATGGTACATGTAGTGGCTATATTTGTTAGGACCAGGCAAAGAATATTACATCCTCTAGTTAGTTGCACTATCTGTTCCCAGGGAATTTTTTATTAAGTCTGAGAATCTCTGGTCATACCTGATTTTGTTTTAGGTATAGGTGCCTATTTTATTAAGGTGTTTTGGCATCGGGGAGTTCCACGTATATATTTTGGAATCTTTAAGTTGTCATCAGGGGTCACGGAGGATGCCCTGTAGCAGACTATAAATTGATAGCTTCTCTTGTTCAGGAAGTTCAGTTTGTGGGTCTCTCTGAATTTGTCTGGAGATAGATGTAGCCCTTGGCAAGTAGGGAGATGCCATCATATTTACACCAGGCCTGAATGCATGGAAGATGCAATACCAACGTATGGAGCAAGTGCTATCTTTACACTTCAAACCGATCTCAGTCACTGTACAAACATGTCTGCGTTCAGTTTTCAGGAAATCCTTAAGATCAGGCAAATTGTTGTGCAAGACTTTTAATGTTGAGAGGAGCTCTGTTGAAATCGTCTGATTTAGGATGGAAATGGCTACATTGAGATGTCTATTAGCAGGAATCTACCTAAAAAGCACTATTTGAGCAGCTAGTATACATAAGCCATGGACCAAGAGATGCAGGCTATCCTTGGTGAAGTGAGTTGGAATGTCTGTTATCTTATCCCATGCCAATACATAACCACCCCCCTCCCCCCCAAAAAAAAAAAAAAAAATGTCACCGACAAATAAGCCAGTTGAAGCCAGTCATCTTTTTCTTTGTAAATGTGTTATTTTGGGAAAATGAAGTGTTCCACTTTGTTCCAAAGTCTTGGATGCATGCATGATGTGATCCAACATGTCTCTCTGCATATCCATCAGGTTGTGCACTTCAAGCCATTCACACTCCAGTGGAATTACCTTTAGGTTGTAATCCTATTTGTCCAACGCAAAGAACCTTACAGTTCTTGCGATGTCATGGATCCTGGCACCAGAAAGATGATGTGGATTGAGTGTGGATTCAGTAAGCGTGATAGCAGAGTCACTGATTGCCAGGACATTACTCTTTTTACTTCTGGCATTTGCGATATTAGAAAGTTTGTAATCTTCTTTCTGGAGACCCTTGTGTGAGAAGGATGCTGTTATTTTGACATTTCTGCTGAGACCTAGTCCTTTTAATCCTAGGAGGCTTTGGCAATTACTATTTTTTTTTTTTTTTACAGCCTCTGCATAAGTCTTTTTTGGAGTGATTGTAATGAGAGATGGGTGGTAGTATGTGATGCTCACTGGCCATCTTACTGCATGAGAGGAATTCCTTCATATTGCACAGATATTTGCTCCTCTCGCAGATTGAATTGTGTCAAGTAGACTTTCAATGGCTTTGACAGTATGGCAATTCCTGCACTGCCTGAGTGTACCAAGTGCTGTAAGGCTGACAGTAGAAAGAATGCAAGCAGGTTTACTTTCCATATTGTCCTAGTGGGTCATAGATGTGGTTTGGTCAGATTGCTCACAATGTATTGTTTGGAGTTCGGCTAGGTGTAAAGCAGCTAAGAGCAGTTTACTGCAATCATTGACACACTGTCAGAACATCACAGATGGTATAGCAAGTAGTAAAGCATCAGTCTGTGCTCTGCTGGTACTGAGGGGCACAGTGTACAACTATAACAGCAGCTCATTGCAAACGCACTCAACCCACGGCAGTGCTGTAGTAATGAAAAAGTCGATTAGCAAATAGTAGCAGCCCAGTACAATTTCACACAGCTTTCAGCAATGTTGCTATGCTGAAATACTCAGTAAGCTTGATAGCCAAGCCACCATGGTGGCTTAGAGGGAATAAAGACCTGATTGTGGCCTATTCGACTTGGATTTAATTAGCATTAGCAACTCGGGCAACTGATAGAACAGCAGGGAGGAATAATCATGCCTGTCCCTGGTGAAAGAGAATTTGTTGATGACTCTTCTTTAGGGGGAGGTGTGGTCCAAAGAGGGACCTTAGATGTAATAGAGTGCGGTAGGTGGGAAAGGGAGAGTGGGTAGGGCATACAAAAGACCCCCCCTATCATGTTTACCAAGCCCCCAGGATGCCCTTAGGATCCACAGCTGGCCCCAGCAATACCAGAGTAAGTCTGGGGGGATAGGATATTAAGTGGTAGAATGGTGTACTGGGAGCTGGCCTGGTTAAATGATGTCCCAAGGTGGACTAAAAAAAAAAAAACAAAAAAGCTTGATGACCAACAACCAAACGCCTTACAAAGGTTGTCCAGAGAAGTACGACCAGTTGCAGTGCAGCATTACTTACAACAGTGTTGAGCAGAGTACCACTGTGCACAAACCAGCACAAGACATAAGGGGTAAAAATTAGAAAATTGAAAAAGCTATTCAGAAAACATTAGATGTCCTTCTTTTCAGTGTTGCAGTAGTCTTTACATATGGGTTGTATTTCGCCCATCAACCTCGACGTCTGGCCCGCATACAAAAGCTTATAGTCACTGCCAGTACGTGGGACATCCCACTTAGGCACTGAATGTGTCAACCATAAAAGGGATGTCTGCACATACCATCCTCAGAACTTTTTTGCTACCATTTGGAAAGGTCGACTCCTGTGTATGGTCTGTGGTTTGATTCCTTTGCTCCGCTTCCAGCTTCAGATAAGTATCCCATTGGGGATTTATAATTTTGTTACCGAGATTTGCTGTTGTTCATGTCATCCAGGAAAGGCAAGTGTAGGTGTGGAAGGTAAATTCCACATAAGGATAGTCGCAAGCTTTGTCTGTTTTGTTTGGGGCCTAGTCACGGTTCCTGTCCCATTTGCCAGGCCTTCGTGCCTAAGACTTGCGAAGCAGTCTTTAAGCCTTAAACCTTTATCTGGAAAATCGGAGACAACCATTTGGCTTAGGGACGTGATGGAGGGTTCCTGGGGTCCTTCAATGGAGCAGAGTTTGAAGAGGAAGGTAAGCAAACTAAGACCTGAATCCTTTTCTGCTGTGCCTACCTCCTCCAACATTCCCATTGAGGTCAGTGAAGACCCGGTGGCACAGTTGGAGGTTGGGTCCACTTCGGTGGGTACTTCTGGGGCAGCCGTCAAGACTGTGGATCCTAGCATGTTGGAGGCCATGCAGATGTCCAGTTCGGGTGACTTGGGGAAACCAGAGCTTGTTCTAATGGAGGACTCTGGGACTGCTCCTGCCCCTCCACCCAAGGATCTATTGGACATTAGGCCTACGTCCAACCTCTCTCCTCCAGTGGGGAAGCCCATTAAAAAGAAACCGAAAACTAAGCACCCGGACATTCCTTCCACTCCACAGTCAAATTGGGATGCATTTTCATGGGGTCTTATTGGAGCCCTCATGGCCACTGAGGCCTACAGCTTGTTCTTCTTCTTCCCTCTCTATTCCAGCGTTCACCTCTTCTCCTGTGCTGGCTTCTGGGTCTCAGGGTTTTTCCTCTGTGCAGGTTTTGGAGGCGCAGGTCTTTTGCATCTGACTCTGAATATTCCTCTTCTGGTGAAGACTCCCTGGCATACTCCACCCAGATTCCTTCCCCTATGGACTATGCTTCTGTCGAGGAAGAGTCTAATAGGGGAGGTTCCCCTATAGATGAGCTTTCTTTTGGGGAGACTATTTATAAGAAGAGGGGATTTTTTTTAAGTGGGATTCCTCCCAAATTTCAGAAGCACAAAAATGTTACTATGAGCTTCAGATGGGAGCCCCTGCACCCTCTGCAGTTCTGCCAGTACTTCCTGCTTTCTTGGTTGCTTTTGCTTCCACTTTTAAAAACCCTGATTCTCAAGAGACCTGACAGATTTTATAAGGTCCCAGATGACTGCAAGTTTCTTTATAAATGCCCCTCTGCTGACCCAGCTGTGGTGTCTATTTTCTTTGACAAGTCTTCTTGTCTGTCCCCTTCCTCTAAGCTTCTTCCTTCTAAGGAGAGCAAGATATTGGAAAGGCCAAGTAAAAAAGTATATACTTCATCCATCTTGGCTATTAGAGCTATCAATTACCAGACACACGTCTAGGTACTCCATGGCTTTACTTTCTGAGGCATCTCTGGCTTTATCCAAATTACCGGACTCAGAGGTTAAATCTCAGGTTTTCAGTCTGCTGTCTGAATCTTCTCAGGTAGCTAGGCATTCCATTAGATGCAGCTATGATGCAGTGGAGGTTTCTGCCAGGGCTGCAGCTTTAGCATCTGTGATATTCATGGTTAAGGCTACAGTCATTACCTGTTTGATGACATAAAGACTAAACTGCTTGATGCTCCTTTAGATAATGGTGCCCTTTTTGATTCAGCTGCTGCAGAACTTTTCATATCTTTGCAGGAAAAAGTTAAGGAGCTCCACGATTTAAAACACTTGCTTTTTTCCCCATTTCCCAAATTCCACATGAATTTCCCTGCCAAGCCTTCTGTTGTCAGAAGTCCTGCTCATTCCTCATCTTCTGCTTCTGCAGGATCTAGGTCTAAGAATCTTCTAGGAGAGACCCTCCATCAAAATCAGCTGCTCCTGCAACTCCTTCTCAGCAGCCCTTTCAGGCCAGACCTGGCTCCCTGTGACAATCAAGCCATTATTGCAAGTCATACACCTCTGTCTCTTCACCTGTCTTTCTTCCTTTCAGCCTGGATGGAGATCACTCAGGACTCATGGGTACTTTTCCATCATCTGTGCCGCCATTCATAGGGATACCTCAACTCCCTTCCAGCCAACTTCATCTCTTTCCTCAGTTACTAGATCAACTCTTCCACCAAGGTACAATCCACATTGTTCCTCCAGAATGAAAGGGGAAGGGATTTTACTCCAGGATGTTTCTTGTCCCATGAAAAGATGGCCCTTAGAGGCCTATCCTAGATCTCTCCCATTTAAACACCTTCCTGAAAGTGCCTTCTTTTTGGATGCTTTCTCTACAAACTCTTTTTCTTCTGGATCCTCCACACTCCTCCTTGGCTTCTCTGGATCTCAAGGATGTTTACCTACATATTCCAATTCACCCTCAGTACTGGAAATTCTTACATTTCTCATTGGATTCTTTGCACTTTCAGTTCTCTGCCTTGTTTTTTGGTCTTTCCACTTCTCCAAGGCTTTTCACCAAGTGTTTGGCTCCAGCCATTGCATTCTTGAGGGTTTAAGGGATTCAGGTTTACCCCTATCTAGATGACCTTTTTTTTTCTGGCCAATAGCCCGGATCATCTACAGTTAAACCACAGATTAGCCATTCCCTTTCTTCAAAGGTTGAGATTCACTGTGAATTTCAAAAAATCCAGTCTTACCCCTACTCAGGACCTCATTTTTCTAGGATGCAGGTTTAGGACAGGTCTGATGATGGTTTTCCTCCCCTTAGACAAGGTTCTCTGTCTTACAGGCTACATGGAGGCCGTTCGGCCTCTTCCAGCCATCTCGGCCAGGGAATTTCAAAGATTGCTCGGATTTATGGCTTCCATGATTCCCGTGATTCCCTTTTGCAAAGCTACACATGAGGAAGTTTCAGTGGTTTCTGAAGGCAATTTGGTCTCCGCATGCCCATCGTTTGGATATCCTGCTCCCTCTTCTCCCTTGCCTGAAAACAGAGCTCTTTTGGTGGATCCAGCAGCTGTCTTTCAGCAACTCTTCACAGACACCTCAGATTTAAGTTGGGGAGCAACTTTTGCTTCTACCAAGGTTCAGAGTCTTTGGTTCCCTGCTCAACAGAGGAGCACATTAACATCCAGGAGATGAGAGCCTTGATTCTGGCCCTGCAAAGTTTTTACCCTCTTTCCTTGCAGGTCCTCTCAAGAGTCTTATAGACAATACCTCTGTCCTGTGGTACATAAACAAGCAAGGCGGGACCAAATTTTACCTCCTTTATCATCTAGCTTTCCAGGCATTAGAGTTGGCTATCCAATACAAGATAATTCTGCATGCTGTATACCTTCCCTCAGCTCAGAATTCAGTGGCAGGTGCATTAAGCAGTTCCATGGGGTCTACTTTATATCATCGAAAAATTAAAATCTGAAGCACTGACATCAGTGAAAATGCAGAATGTTGAAATTAATTTTTTTGGATTGCAGTACAGTGGAGATCTATTTGCCCTTTCCTCACTGTAGTGCGATCTTGGCGTTGGAATATATATTTAGCGGGGGTGTGGGGGTGCAGCCCCCCACATTAGCGATTTCGACATTCTGCATTTTGGCTGATGTCAATGCTCGAGATTTTAATTTTTCGATGATATAAAGTAGACCCGATCCATGACACAGTCCCATGAGTGGATCCTTTGTAGGGATATGTTCCTGGATCTAGTTCACCGATGGGATACTCCAAAAGTGGATCTCTATGCCTCCCCTCAGAACAGATAACTTCCTCTTTTTTGTGCCAGGGTCCCTCACCCTCAGGCTTGGAAGGTGGATGCCCTCTCTTTCTCATGGAAGGGGATGTTTCTTTATGCATTCCCCCCTTCCCCCACATTCAGAAAGTCCTGCTGAAAATTCAACAGGACACCAAAAATCTTGCTGGTGACCCCCTTTTGCCCAAGACAGCACTGGTTCCTCTTCTTCTGCAGTTAGTCAGGGGCCATCATCACACGTTGCCTCACTGGTTGGACCTACTCACACAGGACAAAAAAAACTTGATCCACCCACATCTGTCAGCTCTAGAGTTGACTCTCTGGGTGATCAACTGATTCCTTTCAGGCACCTATTCTCACACGACATGCTTCGGGTTTTGCAGGAGGCCAGGAAACCCAAAACTAGGAAATCTTACATTTCCAAATGGAAAAGATTTTCTATTTGGTGCAAGAAAAGAAAGCTTAGACCTGCTTTCTGTGGACATTCCAATAGTGCTTTCTTACCTGTGTGAATTGCTTAACAGTGGTCTCTCTTATTCCTCAGTGAAAGTCCATTGCTCTGCACTGCTTGTTTGCCACTGAGACCTCCATTAGCTTCCAGACTGGAGGTTTAACTTTTCCTTAAAGGCGTCCTACACATGAAACCTCCCAGGAAACCCGTGCCTCCTTCTTTGGATCTCAACTATGTCTCAGAGATGCTTACCCAGGCTCCCTTTGAACCAGCTGCCTCTGCTTCTCTAAAGTATTGCATTTGGAAAACAGTGCTTCTGGTACCCTTGACTTCTACTAGAAGGGTTTCTGAGATTCAAACTAATGGTTTCCCCTCCTTTCCTGGCGTTTTACAAGGATAGAGTGTCTTTGAGAACTAACCCTTCTTTCATGCCTAAGGTGGTGAAAGAGTTGTCTCTCTTAATCAGTCCATTCAACTTCCCACCTTTTTTCCTTCACCACAGTCCTCTAGTGAAAGATTTTATGTTCCTTAGATGTGCATAGGCAACTCAGATTTTACCTAGACAAAACAAAATCTATTATGAAGTCGGATCAACTTTTTGTGTCCTTTCATCCCAGGGCCTTGTGTTTATGTGTTTCCAAACAGACTATTGCTTCTTGGATTTCTAAAGCTATTGTGTTTTTTTATGACTTTCATGGGAAATCTCTACCATCTTCTGTCAGAGCTCATTCTGCCAGATCTGTTGCCTGTTCAGGTGCTTTCTTTAACGGTCTGGATGCACATTCCGTTTTGGGGACTGCTACTTGGTCATCTGTTCATACCTTTACTGAATATTACAAGTTGGACACTATCTCTAGATCCAAGGCAGGGTTTGCTACAGGAGTTTTGCATGGATTTGTAGAAAATGTTTTTTCACTTTCTTCCTCTACCCCCTCCTCCTCCCTGGGTTCCCTCTACCCCCTCCTCCTCCCCCCTGGGTTCCTTCTGAGCTTTTGCACTCTCCCATATGTAAAGAATACTGCAACATTAAATAGAAGGACATAGAATATTTGTGTAAAGTCTTACCATAACCATAGATGTCTTTCTCTTCTATGTTGCAGTATTCTGTCCCACCCGCCTTCCCACCTACAACTTGCGCTTTCCCAGGATGTCTACCTTTTTTGGTTTTGCCTTTAGACTCTTGCTCCTCAAGGGGCTTACTTATTCTGAGGATGGTACGTGTGGACGCCCTTTTATGGCTGACTTTGTCATTACTTACTTGCGACGTCCCACGTACTGGCAGTGGCTATAAACTTTTATATGCAGGCCGGATGTCTGTTCAGTGGGTGGAATACAACCCATATATAAAGAATACTGAAACATGGAGGATGACAGCTATGATTATGCTAAGATTTTACGCAACTATTCTTTTCTTTACTAGGCCAACAGTAATCTGAACTCAGAACAGCAGCAAAGTATTCTTTCACAAGATAGTCATTAGCAGTGTTCCAGGATGGTCCTGCAAACACTGCCAAACTAAGTTGTGCCCATTTAGTAATATGCAGTGAAAAAAAAAATGGTCTTAGATGTTGGACAACAATTTAATTAAACACACGCTTCTGTATTTAAGTGACTGAAGAAGGGAGTCAGTCCAATAGAAAAAGGTCATGTCTGATTTTGACAAAAGCTTGTTTGCATAACTCGCAGACTCCGGCCAAAAGGACATCAGAGGTCCTCAAGCTGAACAAATTACAAAGGAAAAAGATCATTGAAACAGCCAATCATGTAGTAACTTGCTACAAGACCAGCAGTAATTGAACTTTCACAATTGCAATCCTTTATCCTCTTTCACAAGGTAATTAATCAGCAATGTTCCAAAATGGCCCTAAAACACCATCAGACTTGAGTCCTGCCCATTTAAGCAATATGCACTGAAATCAGGAAAAAATGTGGTCAGATGTTAAATGATATTTAAGTAGTTAAAATGCACTTTACTGTTATTTCAAGAAACATGGAGGAGTAATCTACATACACAAAACATAAAGATGCTCTATACCTCATGATTACCATTGTGAATCTCCATTAACATATTTTTTTCCAGATTGTTGTAGCATGCATTGCTTATAGTACAGCTCTGTACTGCAATTATATTTGATTTTTATTTCTGCATTACAATTATATCTGTTGCTGTTTCTTGGTACTTTACTGTTTGTAGATGTGCTTAATGTGTCTTCTTGAGCATTTACCCTATCAACTGATGTATTGTCATCTCTAAATTTTAAGAGTTTGTCGCACATTATTTCTTCCAAAATAAGGCTATTTTCTTTTTTATTTTGTATTGTTAGGATAACATTAGGATTTGTTTGTGTGTTGTATTCTGGTATTCTTCTGACAGGCTTCTGAGCGGGCAGATTAATCATCACAATTATGAACTATATTGTTGCACAGTGTCTGGCATGCCTCTGTATCTTTGTGGTTGTGCCAATTCACATTCATTCTGTGCTTTCACATTGTGAATTCATTACATCATGCATAGTTTTTACAACTCATACCAAAATTGTTAGGTTTACTTTAAGTGCTATAATTTGAAACAGGATGTTGTACTTAGTTTTATATTCACATAATGGTAACTTTTGCGCCATTGACCCCACCCTGCATATATTAAGTGTACAAGCAGTTTGTTTTAAACCCTGGGCTTCAGAAGTATATTTGCTAAATATTAACACATTGTGCATGTGTTTACTTCAAATTTAACATTTTGATTAATTCTCAGCAGTTTTTGCCAGTACTGTGCCGTTCATTGTCTGCTTTTGATGCATCTTTAGATTTCACTCTCTCAACAGTTTTCACTCAATTATTGCCAACAGACAGCTAATTTCAGCTACTGTGCATGGTTCTAGTGACTTCTGTTTTCTTTTGAAGATGGTTGTCTTTCCCTTTTTTTATTTGGTTTGAAATCGATTCTACAAAATTTATTAAAACATTGCTTCCTAGTGTCGCTTCACTATGAGGCATGGATTTCAGGTGCACAGTATTTTCAGTGCACCTCATAACTTTTTCTTTCTTGTTTGCATTATTGTTACACTGCATTCTCACTTTGGTCTCTTTTACAGCGCCTTCTCACGTTCTCGTTTTTGATTTTAATTTTGACTTGCATTTGATCTTGTATACACACACTTTCTCAATTCCATTACATTTGTGTTAGTAGTTTCATTTGCTTTACATACATCCAAAGCTTTTGAAAAGATGAGAACTGTTTCTCTTAACAGCTTGAACCTTGTTTCATCATTTCTTATACAACAGCCTGTTTTGTTTGTTGCCAATAGATCATGTAGCTTACCATACTCAAGTCTTTAGTTTCTGTAGGACCTTGCACCCTTCTAAACAGTTGGAGAATAAATGGCAGATAGGACTGCAGTAATTACTGAATTTTTCTGACATGGTTGCTCCTTTGTCTTCACTTCGGGGAAAAATAGAATAATGTTGAATACCTTGTGTTTGTCACCTCCACTAGCATGCATAAATGTGGCACACTATACCTTTTTAGGCTGTTTGGTTGTTCCACTTTGCATTGAGAGACAGATCGTCAACTCTTCACTGACGGTAGTAAAACAAAATGAATCTCTGAATCCAGTGCTTCCAGTTTTCTGCTAAGTTTCTATGCATTTTGAAAATTCCTGGTTGTTGCAGTTAGAGCATTTTCCTCAGAGAACTGTACTTCCATAATTTTAAACAGGTCTTAGGTCATTTTCATTCATTCCTCAACTGATGGGCCTCAGATCCATCCTCTGATCTGGCTTGGTCACATTTACTTAGACTCTCAAGTCCAACTCTTAAGCTCCTCCCTTTACCCATAATGCCTCAGAGCCCTGTAATACCTCAGATTGTGTCTGCTGCTTCTCTGCTTCAAATGTGGATCACGGTCTCTCGAGCTTTAGGGGTGTTTATTAACTGTATTTGTGAAAATAGAAAAAAATATATTTCTTCACTATATTTCACCCTTCTTCCCTTTTTGTTTAATTACAATTTTTTTTTCTTTTAGACTTTGAACCTTTCCTACCCTTTTTCTCAGGGTACTGTTTATATATAATGTATGTATATATAAAATCTTTCTTATGTTTCTCATATCTCTTGTTGTTAATATGTCTGAAAAGACAACAGATTTTAAAAAGTGCACTTCCTGTGGGCATAAGATACCCAATTCTGATGTCTGCAGGGAGCGCATGTATTGTTTAGGAGCAGCTCACCTTGAAACCTGTTATCAGATTTGAGCAGGTTTCAGTTCTTGAGCCCTAAACGATTGACGCAATAAACTAGTTCTAAAAGGTTTACCTTATTCATCTACTTCTTCCACTGCTTCTGTTTCAGGGGCTCATACCCCTGCTAAGAAACGGAAATCCTGTTCAGAGTTTAGGGAGCAAAGAAAACACTCTCCTGCCCTTTCTCAGATACCTGTTCCAGTCTCTGAGCCACCAGCTAAATTAGTAAAAAGATCGGATCTGACCACTTCAGATGTTGGGAACACAGAAATCTCCTGGGACTCAGAGCCCTCGCTCTTCACCAGAGCCTAATTCCCCACGTCTCCAATCACCCTTTTTACAAGAGACTGAAGAGAATGTCACGTCCCCTTTCCATGTCAACTTCTATGAGGCCCTCCTGGAGTCTATCCAGAGCAGATGTGGATAGATGATGCAGAAGTTCCTCAGGACTCAAATTCAGATGGGGGCATTAACTGTCTCCTATCGGATCCATGAGCCTCCAACCTCTCTCTCATTCACTTATTTTTCCTTCTCTGATCTGCCCAATAATTTGGGTGTCCTCTGATCTGAATGCTCCGAGAGTCGATGCATCAGATTCAGAGACTGCTAGGTCTTCAACTCCAACTATGTCCCTGGCATGTTTGGTGCTGAACACCCTAGAGCAGGACAAGTCTTGGAGCTGTGGCTTTGGTGCTAGATCTGGGTGGATGGGTTAAACTCTGAGGTTTTTGAAGCCGTTGCTTCCACTCAGCGCTTTGGCACTGGATAGCTTGGTTCTGACTCCTCTCCTGCAGCAGAAGACTGGGTAGAATCAGGGCTCAGCAGCACCTGGAGTTTCGGCTTTGGGGAGACCAGCATCTCCTGGTGTTTCAGACTTTGAAGTGGTGGAGAGGGCTTTTACTCACCCAAGAGTCCAGTCTACTGTTATTTCTTCAGATTCTACTCCTGTACCTCCTTGTGATCTGAGTTCTGGGCCTCATCAGCCTATCCGACATGGATTCGAGCTTCCAGGCAGATGTCCTTCATGGATGCATCTGCAGTCATAACAAGTGGGTTGTCCTGTCGTCAGGCAGCCCTGCAGTCGGCCGGATTCCAAAGTCCGGGTCCGGCTTCGGCTGATGTCGCACTCCACCCGACGTCATCTCTGTTGGTCTTCGGGTATAAAAGCATCAGCCGACGCCATTTTCCTCAGTCTTTCTTGCCGCGTGGCGCCCGAAGCAGAAGCTGTTCGCAAGTGCCGGTCGGTCGGATCCAGAGATTACTTCTACCGAATACTACTTGGAAGACTTCTAAAGCTAAGTACGCCGTTGGGGACTCTTTCTTGCCTCAGCCGATGTCAGAAAAAGTTAACAATTGTTTAACCTGTGGGAAACAAATACCTCATAAAGATTTCCACTCTTACTGTCTGCCTTGTTTAGGCCCAGCCCACGACGTAGCAGCCTGTTCGGCCTGTGCCTCTTTCAACCGGCGAACGCTTAGACGTCGGTCGGAGTTTGCAGAACAGTTTTTCGGTTCTGATTTTGCGTACATTATGCCGCCGTGTCTTCCGTCTACCCTCAAAAAACGCAATGATAAAGACCGACATCATGCGGTCCGCGGTTTCGACGAAACCACGGTAAAGCAAACCATGAGTGTCTCTGTTTCAGCTGAAACCGAGAAAACTGATCAAAGTACAGCTGAACCTATTCTTACAACTGAGGCCCCTGCTACAACTCTTGAATCGACCTCAGAAATTTTACCCACTACGGTGGTTGACTTATCAGACACCATTCCCTTGGATGTCTCTACCCCAGCACGTGGTGCTGCTAGGCCTCCTGCTGCCATGTCCATTAAGGCCTTCGCCAGGGCTAAAGCAGCCAAGACTTCTAAAACAGTGCCTGTTAAACCCCCCACATCCAGGCCCTCTTCTAGTTCTCAAATGCTTTCTTTGGCAGAAGATTTAATTTCTTTAATTAGAGGATCTCAATCTCACCCAGACAGGGCCTCTCAGCCCCCAGAGAAGAGACCTAGGGCAGAGCCCCTGAGCCAGTGTCTTCTGATGATTCTGCTGATGAATCAGACATAACTGACCAGCCTGAGGCTCCCTTCTCCAATTTTGAAGATTCTGATGCTGAAGAATCCATTCCAGCTGCTTCCCCACCAGAAGAATTCTCCTTTGGGGAAACCTTGCATGCCATGCGAGAACAGTTCCAATGGCAGCAACAGGATTTTTCAGACTCCAGAAAAAGACTTAGGACCTTTCTGCACCTCCCACAGCACAGGCCCTTAGCTATACCTCCTGTTCTCTCTGTGGTGGATGATGCTTTCAATGATGTTTGCTCCGCTCCAGATTCTTTACCCCCAGCCCCTGCCAAACCAGACAGATTTTACAGGGTGCCAGATACTCATCACCACCTTTACAAGGCCCCACTTGCAGACCCAGAAACTATATCCCAGGGTCCCAAGGCAGTAGAAGCGACCACAGCTAAAAACCCTATTCCTTCTGAAAGGGAAGCAAGGTCATTAGACAGATGGGGTAAAAAGGTCTACACTTCAGCTACTCTCTCAGCTAGAGCTTTAAACTGTCAGTTTCACATGATACAATACCAAGAGTTTATGCTTGATCAGTTAACTAAAAACTAACCACTGATGAATCTCTTGATAAGAAATATGTATTAGAGATGGTAAATAACATACAACAGGTTAGCAACCATTCCTTAAAATGTGGCTATGATGCACTGGAGGCTTCATTTAGATCAGCCATGACAGGCACAGTGATAAGAAGGCATGCATGGCTAAAAGAACAAGCTTTACCGGATCATGTTAAAGCTAAGTTGCTAGATGCTCCTATGGACAACACAAGTTTGTTTGGTACACCTGCCCAGCAGGTTATGAAGAAAATGGAAGAAAAGGCAAAATCTGTTCAAACTGTTAAAGATTTCTTACAGGTTCAACCCCAAGGTTTAGCAGGAACTGGCCTGCCAAAATTAGTCCTTTCCTGACTCCACAAAATTTCAAAGGGGCAGGAATAGACGCTCCAGAGGCAGAAACCAATCCAGAGGAGGTGCCTACAGAGGACGACAGTGGCAAGGTAACAACAGAGGCGCAGACACAGCCACTGCCACTACATCAGCACAACCACAGTGACTTAATCCTAAATCCGCCTACCAGGGAACAAATAGCAGCTCCTCTAGGCGGAAAGTTAACCTTATTTTCAAAGAACTGGCACTACATAACAAAAGACAAGTGGATTTTACAAACCATAGATCAAGGTTACCGGTTTCACTTCCACACTTTACCAGTCAAAAGAGGAATGCCAAACCTACCTCCAAATCAATAAACAGAGGCTCTACGCCAGATAATGGAGTTAGCAAACATGAGAGCTGTGGAAAGAGTGCCAACAGCAGAACAAGGAAAGGGGTTCTACTCCAGACTATTCCTAGTTCCAAGAAAGGAAAAATTTGGAGACCAATTCTCGACCTGTCCACCTTAAATACATACATCATTGTCCCAAAATTCAAAATGCTGACCCTACAGCAACTTCTTCCCATGCTGGGCAAGGAGTCTTGGCTGGTAACTCTAGATCTCAAGGAGGCATACCTGCACGTCCCCATTCGACCAATCTGCAGAAGATACCTCAGATTTCTTGCAGGATCAGAGCACTATCAATTCTCAGCATTGCCCTTTGGCTTATCTACTGCCCAGAGTATTCACAAAATGCCTGGCATCAGTAATCGCCATTGCAGACTACAGGAATTCAAATTTACCCATACCTGGACGACTGCCTGCTACAAGGGGACAACAAAAGCAAGCTGACAACAGATTTACAAAGGGTCATTTACTTGCTACAAGGACTGGGATACACAGTCAATTTACAAAAGTCAAGGCTGATACCATCCCAAACAAGGACGTTCTTGGGCGGGGACTTGGGCACAGTACAACAAATGGGATTCCTGACTACAGAAAAACAAAAGAACTTCCTCTTTACTTCTTGGCACTAACAAAACTGAACAAGTTAACAGCAAGAAAAGTTCTGCAGGCCTTGGGCTTCATGGCATCATGCATAATCTTGGTCCCATTTGCCAGACTACATATGAGGAAACTACAGTGGTACCTAAAGAATTTATGGTCCCAACACAGACACAGTCTAGAAACAGAAATCCCACTAATTCCATGCTTAAAACAGGAGTTCCTATGGTGGGCTCAGGCATGCCAGTCAAACCCAGGCCTACCCTTTCGCAGATGTCAACCAAGCCAGACCATCACAACAGACGCTTCAGACCTAGGATGGGGCCCACATGCTGGACAAATGCGTGCAAGGATTGTGGACACAGGATCAACTTCGCCTGCACATCAATCTAAAAGAAATGCTGGCAGTAAAACTGGCAATCCAAAAGTTCAAACCATTTCTCAAAGAGGGCCAGTTGATGATAAGGACAGACAACACCACAGTCATGTGGTACATCAACAAACAGGGAGGCACTCATTCATACCCCTATGCAGAATGACCTTGGAGCTGTGGACCCTGGCACTCAGCTACAACATTCAGTTACAGGCAATATTTGTACCGGGAAAGACAATACTCTAGCAGACATATTAAGCAGAACCACGGATGCCCACGAATGGAAACTGCACCGGACATCTTCAAGACCATTTCAAAGAAATGGGGAATGCCACAGATAGACCTATTCGCATCACCTCTCAATCACCAGCTCAAAAATTCTGCACAAGGACATTCCACCCACTAGCATGGAAAGTGGACTCACTCTCCTTCAACTGGAAAGGCCTAACAGCATATGCATTCCCACCTCTTCCTTTGATACACAAGGTACTACTAAAAATCAAGGAAGAACGTCCAAGGATAATCCTGATAGCTCCAAACTGGCCAAGACAGCACTGGTACCCACTACTGAAGAGCATGTCTCCGAACAAAATGTGGCCAATACCTCTGATGCCTTTGATGTTAACTCAGAACAACTACAGCATCATACATCCAAACCTAAAAACGCTGCAACTGACTGCATGGAACATCACATAACAGCAGCTAATCCAGACCTTTCCCAAAGAGTTAAAGACATTATTCTTGAAGCACGCAGACCTTCAACAAGAAGGAACTATGCTGGAAAATGGAAAAGGTTTGTCATTTGGAGTACGGAAAGAGGAAAAGATGTGTCAAACATAGATATGCCTAACATTCTGGAGTATCTGGCCGAACTTCTTCATTCAGGCCTGTCCTACTCCTCCATCAAGATACATGCATCAGCTATTTCGGCAGAATACAGCTTTGATCCACCTGTTTTTTCGCACCCTTTGCTCAGGCAGTTCCTCAGAGGAATCAAGAATGTAAAACCTCCTAGGAAACCACCATTACCAGCTTGGGATTTAAACTTTGTGCTAGAAAAGTTGACACTATCACCCTTTGAACCAGCAGCAACAGCAGACCTACAACACCTGTCATGGAAAACTGCTTTCCTACTGGCAATAACTTCAGCAAGGAGGGTTTCAGAACTACAGGCCTTAATGGCAGTGCAACCCTTCCTAATCTTCCACCAAGATAGAGTGTCCATGAGGACTAATCCTACATTTATGCCCAAGGTGGTATCCAGAGTGTCTTTGAACCAGGCAATCCACCTACCTACCTTCTTTCCCAACCCACAAAACAGAGGGAAAGAATACTGCATACCTTGGATGTACATAGACAGCTACGCTACTACTTGGACAGAACAAAAACAGCAGAAAGACTGACCAACTTTTTGTAGCCTATGCAACAGGAAGGAAGGAAAAGCTATTTCAAACAGACAATCTCCAAATGGATAGGAAACTGCATACGATACTGTTACTCCTTCCATGGAAAACCAATTCCACAGAACATAAGACCTCATTCTACAAGGGCAACAGCCACTACCACAGCCTTCTTACGAGGAGTGGCAACCAAAGACATTATTGAGGCGGCTACTTGGACCTCCGTGCATACATTTGCCAAGCATTATAATTTGCCTCTATATTCCAGATCCCGAGCAGGGTTTGCCACTGCTGTACTGCAAGGGATCCTAAACACACCATAATCTACTTTTATCCTCCTCCCCTTGTTGGCTATGGTATTCTACCCACTTGTTATGACTGCAGATGCATCCATGAAGGACATAGTACAGTTTTGTACCTACCATAAATGTAGATGTCCGAACTGGATAGCATCTGCATAGCTAGCTGTTGGGGGGGGGAGTCTTTTATGGTGTATTTGTTTGTATATATGTACATATATGCTTATTGTTGTGTTTACCTCTATCTATTTGGAAACATTGGCATCTATCCAAATTTTTAGCATGCAAGAGGGCTACTGGCGTCTGGGGCAAGAAACACTGAGGAAAATGGCGTCGGCTGATGCTTTTATACCCGAAGACCAACAGAGATGACGTCGGGTGGAGTGCGACATCAGCCGAAGCCGGACCCGGACTTTGGAATCCGGCCGACTGCAGGGCTGCCTGACGACAGGACAACCCACTTGTTATGACTGCAGATGCTATCCAGTTCGGACATCTACATTTATGGTAGGTACAAAACTGTACTTTCCTCTACCAGAATTTCCCCACTTCCCCTTCCGATACCTCTCCAGATCATCCCACTGATTAGGTCCCTCAGAAGAAGTCGTACAAAAGGAGGTGCATAGATTCCCCTCAGGAGTCTTTAACCATAACACTGATTTTGATGAAGGGGGGGGGACGGATCACAAGGTCTCCACCAGAAGATGTCTTCTTTGGAGGCATTCTAGAGATCCTTAGCCAAAAAGTGGATAGTCTTCTGATCCCCCTTCCCAGGAGGAGTCAGTGTTCCTAGAAGCCTTTGGATCCAGCCCATCTGCGTCTTGGGTTACTCCCCCGGCAGATAACTTTATAGATTTGTTTTCTCTCGCTGGGCATGGAAGGAACCGGATACCCCAGAACCTATCCCTTGTTGCCCCAATAAATTCCTTGCTCCATCCAAAGACAGACCTCTTTGGAGTAAGGGAGTTCCTGTGAATGCTATGGCTGTGGCAGTGGCCACTAAGAGCTAGCAGAACAGAGCTCCTCTGTCCATCCTCCTAACAGAGTCCAGGGCGATGAACAGGTTTGGAAAGCACGTTTACACCTCAGCAACATTTGCTTTACAGTCTCTTAATTACTTGGCACGTTTCACTAGACTGTAGAAAGACTTGATTAAAGAACTCTCCAAGTCTCTTCCTGGGTCCTTGTCAGTGGAGGAGCATAAACAGCTATCTTTGCAGCTGGCCACCCTTCAAGCTATTTCCAGCACGTCCATGAGATGTTCTTCGTGTTTCACTGTTGCAGTCATCACATTCGGGTTATCCTGCCAGGGGTAACCCTCAGTCGGTCTGAATACCAGAGGCGTAGTATTTCTTTGTCGGTTGCTGTTGCTCCAGGACTGACGTCAGGTCATCAGTGGTATAAAATCAGGCAGCCAATGCCATTACATCAGTCTTTCTTGCCGAGAGCCCGTAGCAGTTTGCACGAGTGCCGGTCAGCCACAACCTGAGTTTTCGTTTCTGAATTGAAGTCAAAGTCTTCAACAGCTAAGTACCCCATTGGGGATCTATTCTTCTTGCTCTAACTGATGTCAGAAAAAGTTTACAATTGGCTCGCCTGTGGAAAGCAAATATCACACCGAGGCTTCCATTCTTACTGCAACACGTGTTTAGGCCCAGACCACGATGTCCTTCGCTGTTGCTTTTGTGCTTTGTTCAATGCCAGAACTATGTCATCTGGCCCTTATTGTAGTTAGATATTTTCACTCTCAGTCCTCGAATTCCGAAATGGCTTCGGTAAGCCATCCGACTACCGAACTTCCGAAAAAGGATAAAGACAGAGACAGACAGCACAGGTCCAAAACTGCCGACGACTCTTCCATTAAGCTAGACATCAGTTCTCCAGTCCTCAGTGATGTGCTTTCACAGCCTACTGAGTAGAGCTGGAGTTTCTTTAGTCTGGCAGAATAAGACATATGTTGGAGACCCTTGATCCTCTTGGTGAGGTACTTTTGTGGTCTCTCCAGCTGTTGCAAATGCCGGGTGAGGTACATACCAAATGGGGCATTGTACTCAATCATGGGTCTGATGAGGGAGGAGTATAGGGGTACAATGACATCCTTGGATCTGGATGTGAATCCCTTCATGATGAGGTGTGCAAGGTAGAATGTTTTTCTAACCACTTTGGCAACGTGGGTGTCAAATGAGAGGTCGCTGTCGACTTGGGTCCCTAGGTCTCTGATTACTTTTTCCGTACTCAGTGGGTTGCTGTCTGTGATAATTTGTGGGTACTTTGTTTTTCCCAAAGGGCATGACTATACATTTTTTGGCATTTAGTTTAAGGCCGTGACTCCGGCACCAGTTGTCCGTTTCTGTGAGGCCTTTTTGTAGGATGTATGTGTCCGCTGGTGTATCGACTATGGCGCCTAGTTTGCAGTCATCTGCGAACTTTGTCAGCCACAACCCTCCCATGTTTGCTTTAACATCTGAGAAATAAATGCCGAACATGAGGGGTCCCAAGTTACTTGACACAAACAGACGACTTCTTTCACGTCTTCAGTTCTTTCTAAAACTACCGAGTTTCTAAGGCCCAGGGTACGAACTACGCCCAGTAAACAGACTACCCAAGCTCCAGCTCCTGCTTCCTTGCCTCAATCTGAAATGTTTAAAATGGCGGAAGACCTTATTATGCTTATTAAGGGAAGCCAGGCTACCCCTTCCAAAAGAAAGAGACTTGTCCCCAATAGTTTTATATGAACAGGAGTTCGATGACTCTGATGCTTTTGAATATGAAGACATGCAACCCCTCTCTGCTTATGAGGATTCTGATGCAGGGGAAGCTATTCCTTCTGCCTCTCCACCTGAGGATTTTTCATTTGGTAAAACCCTTCATACTTAAAGGGAGCATTTCCAATGGGAATGTCAGGACTATCCTCAGTTAAAAAAGAGACTCTGAATTCTTAGATTTACCACAGCACAAACCTTTGGCCATTCCTCCTATCCTGGATGTTGTGGTTGATATTTTTATGGAATCCAGTTTGACTCCTGACACCCTTCATCTTGCTCCCAGGGAACCTGACCGGTACTATAGAGTCCCTGATGCTCACAAATTCCTTTTCAAAAATCCTACTGCTGATCCAGAGGTCATCTCTCAAGGACCTAAAGGAATTAAAGCAACCTCAGCTAAGAATCACACCCTCTCAGACAGGGATTCCCAAGCTTTAGACAGATGGGGTAAAAAAGTATACACCTCTGCTACTCTTGCTATTAGAGCACTAAATTGTCAGTTCCACATACTGAAATATCAGCAGCATACCATGGAACTCCTCAACAAAAAATGTCTTACTTTCCTGCTTGTGCAGCAAATAAAGAATTACAAGAGCTTACGCATCCTGCAAGCCAAGTTACTAAGCACACCTTGCAATGTGGCTTTGACACCCTAGAAGCATCTTGCAGGGCAGCAGTCACTGGTTCTGTCCTTAGAAGAAATGCTTGGCTTAAGGAACAGACCTTGCCAGACCATGTCAAGTCAAAATTATTGGACGCACCATTGAACAAAGACAATTTGTTTGGCACCAAGGCAGAAAAGGTCTTAAAAAAAGATGGAAGAAAAAGCTAAATCTATGCAGACAGTTAGACTTTTTACAGGTCCAACCTCTGAGGTTCAGTAGACATTGGCCCCTCCAAGCACTGGTCCATTCTGGCCCCCTCCAGGCCAGCTCAGCCCAAACCCAGGGGAAGCAGACCCCCCCCCCCTCCCCGATAGTAGCCCCAGGGAATGCAGAGATCTAAGCAATGGAGTTCCTCCTCTTCAAAAACAGGGAGTGCTAAGCCACCCTCTTATGGTAAGAACTCACAATGACTTTACACCTCCACCCATTACCTCTGCCCACCTGCTTGTGCCCCTAGGAGGAAAACTCTCCATCCATGCAAACAACTTGGCCTCTATTACTAACGACCATTGGGTCCTCATCATAGTGTCCCAGGGATACAAATTTTATTTCCACACTCTGCCAACACCAAAAGGGTTCCCAGATCTTCCTTCAAACCAATGGGCAGATGCCAGAAAGCAAATCCTTTCCCTGCTCTCCATGAGGGCAATACAGCATGTTCCTGCAGACCAGATTGGCTAAGATTTTTATTCCAGACTCTTCCTGATACCCAGAAAAGAGGGCACCTGGCGCCCAATCCTTGACCTATCCATTCTAAACACCTTTCTGGTGATACCAAAATTCAAAATGCTCACCCTCCAGCAGCTTCTTCCTATGCTTTCCAAGGATGCTTGGTTAGCCACCCTAGACCTAAAAGAGGCCTACCTACACATCCCAATCAGGGAATCTTGTAGGAAATATCTACATTTCAGGGCAGGATCTATGCACTTTCAGTTCTCTGCGCTTCCCTTTGGCTTATCCACTGCTCCCAGAGTTTTCACAAAATGCCTGGCTCCAGCCATTGCTTTTGCAGACAAAGAAATATTCAAATTTATCCCTACTTAGACGATTGCCTGATTCAGGCAGACAGTCAGGAAAAGCTGTTACAGCACCTGACCTTTGTAAAGGACCTACTGACCTCCCTGGGGTTATACTATCAATGAAAAGAAATAAAAACTAGTACCCACACAAAAAATTGTATTCCTGGGAGCAAGCCTGGACACAGCATCCCAGATGGCATTCCCTACTCAAGAAAAGCAAGCCTACCTGACAGGATGCTTCTCTCTACTAGCCACCAGAACCCAGTTATCCGCAAGGAAAATCCTGCAAGCTCTAAGTTCATGGCCTCCTGCAGTCTACTCATTCCATATGCCAGACTGTATAGAGGAAACTGCAGTGGTACCTAAAAAGCCTTTGGTGTCTACACTCTCAAGACCTGGAAACTGTCAAACCAGTGATAGCTTGTCTAAGGAAAGATTTTCTTTGGTGGGCAGCAGCATGCAACCACAACAAGGGGCTTCCCTTCTCACAACTCCATGCTGCTCAGACCCTCACCACAGATACATCAGACTATGCCTGGAGTGCACACCTGGACGGCAGGTGAATTCAGGGCCATTGGAACCCAAATCAAATACATCTGCACATCAACCAAAAAGAGATGCTAGCTGTTCAGCATGCCCTGTCAGCTTTCAGACCCCTACTCTCCCCGGGGCCTCTACTGATCAAAACAGACAACACCACAGTGATGTGGTATATGAACAAGCAGGGAGGGACTCACTGTTATCCTGTCTACAGACTCGCCATGACCCTTTGGCACACGGCTTCAGCCATGCAAATTCACTTGCTATCACAATTCCTGCTAGACTCCCTAAACTCTCTGGCAGACCGCTTAAGCAGAAACCTGCTAGACCCACACAAGTGGCAGCTAGACCACAGATCCTTCAACCTTGTAACCCAGAAATGGGACACTCTGAAGGTGGACCTCTTTGCCTCCCACAACAATCACCAGCTCAGCAAATTCTGCACAGGGAACCTCACAGCAAGGCCTGGAAAGTAGATGCTCTATCCTTCCAGTGGGTAAAACAGTAGGTCTATGCATTTCCCCCTCTACCACTCATGTCAAGGGTACTGCTCAAAATAAGGGAGGAAGAACCTGGGGCAGTCCTGATTGCCCCAGACTGGCCATGCCAGCACTTGTACCCACTGCTGTGCAGCCTGTCACCCCTGCCACCATGGCACCTCTGATCCCAACACTCCTTGACCCAGAAGAATAGAGAATTCATGTATCCCCAATTGCAGACCCTCAGCCTGGCAGCCTGGCTTATTCCCTGACCTCTCCTCATGCTGCCAGCCTAAGAAAACAAGTCCTAGATGTTATACGTGAGGCCAGATGCCCCAGCACTAGAAAATCCTATGCTGACAAGTGGAAATGCTTCTGCACCTGGATCCAGGCTAAGGGAGCCGAAACAGTGCAGCCCTCCCTACCTCTCATCCTGGATTACCTAGCAGACCTACTACACCGGGATCTATCCTTCTCTTCTATTAAAACTCATGCCTCTGCCATCTCTGCTTATTACAGCACAGAGCCACCTCTCTTCCCACACCCCCTCAACAGTTCCTGAGAGGGGCTAACAACTTGAGGCCACCCAGAAGAGCTCCTACCCCAGCTTGGGACCTTAACTTTGTGTTGGAAAAGCTCAACCTACCCCCCTTTGAACCTGCAGCTTCAGCAGAGTTAAAATTCCTCTCTTGGAAAACAGCCTTGCTTCTGGCTATCACTTCAGCTAGAAGAGTTTCAGAGCTACAAGCACCTCATGGCTGTAGAGCCTTTCATCATTTTCCATGCTGTCAGGGTCTCCCTCAGGACTTAACCCATCCTTCATGCCTGAAGTGGTGTCCATTGTGGCTCTCAACCAACCCATTCATTTGTCCATCTTTTTCCCTATTCCACAAAACAAGGGGGAAAGGATTCTGCACTCTCTTGATGTGTACAGACAGCGCAGATTCTGTCTGGATATGACTAAATCTTTTAGAAAAACTGACCACTTGCTAGTCAGCTTCGCAGCAGGGGCAGAGGGCAAGGCCATATCCAAACAAACTATCTCCAAATGGATAGCACACTGCATCCATTTCTGCCACAAACCGCGTGGGAAACTGCCCCAAAAGGGGGTCAGGACACATTCCACCAGGGCAGCCTCCACCTCTGCAGCTTTTCTCAGAGGGGTCCCCACCAGGGACGTCCTGGAAGCTGCAACATGGACCTCTGTTCATACCTTCAGCAAGCATTACCACCTAACTGTCTTCTCCAAATCCAGGGCAAGCTTTGCCACTGCAGTCTTGTAGGGCATCCTAGCCAGCCCCCAGTCTTCTTGACTGCCTCCACCCTTTTTTTCAGCTTTGAGAATCAACCCAAATGTGATGACTGCAACAGTGAAACACGAAGAACAATATACAGTTGTGTACACTTACCATAAATGTAGATGTTAGTGTATTCACTGTTATAGTCCTGGTTCCCCCCCACCCACTCCATCCCCCTTGTCTCTCTATCTCTTTCTCTCTCCTTACAGGGAATTTTTGGTATTTACTCTATACTGGTGGTGTTCTTCCACCATAACCTAGCTCCCTATTTGAGGGCTCCTGACAGTTGTGGCAAGAAAAACTGATGAAATGGCATTGGCTGCCTGATTTTATACCACTGTCGACCTGACATCAGTTCTGGAGTGACAGCAACTGATGCAGAAATACTAAGCCTCTGGTATTCGGGCCGGCTGAGGGCTACCCCTGGCAGGATAACCCAAGTGTGATGACTGCAACAGTGAATACACTCTAACATCTGCATTTATGGTAAGTGTACACAACTGTACTTTTAATCTCTCATGTAGAGGAAGGATGTCCTTCAAGGATGCATCTGCAGTCCTAACATATGGGTTGTCCTGCCTCAGGCAGCCCTTCGGTCGGCCGGATTCCAAAGTCTGGGTCTGGCCTCGGCTGATGTCGCACTTCACCCGACGTCACAGCTGCTGGGGTATAAAGGCATCAGCCGACGCCATTTTCCTCAGTCTTTCTTGCCGCGTGGTGCCCGAAGCAGAAGCTGTTCGCAAGTGCCGGTCGGTCAGATCCAGAGATTTCTACTACCGAAGAATTCTAAAAAAGCTAAGTACCCCATTGGGGACTCTTTCTTGCCTCAGCCGATGTCAGACAAAGTAAATAATTGTTTAACTTGTGGGAAACAAATACCTCATAAGGATTTCCACTCTTACTGCCTTCCTTGCTTAGGCCCAGACCACGATGTATCAGCTTGTCTAGCCTGTGCTTCCTTCAACCGACGGACGCTTAGACGTCGGTCGGAGTTTGCCGAAGAGTTTTTTGGTCCCGCTTTTGCATATAAAATGCCGTCGGAGACTCAGACTACACAATTAGCTAAAAAGTGCAAGGAAAAGGACCGACACTCGCGGACCGCGGTTTCGGCTGAAACCACGGTTAGGCCAACCGCGAGTGTCTCGGTTTTGGCTGAAACAGAGTCCTCGGTTCTCCCTTCGGCCGAAAGCATGCCACCGATAACCGAGGCCACACAGGCCATGCTGAATCGGCTACAGAAATTACTGCTGCAGAAGCAGGCACCCAGGATTTGTCAGACTCTATCCCTTTAGACATCTCTACTCCTGCACGTGGGGCTGCTAGACCCCCTGCTTCTATGTCTATCAAGGCTTTTTCCAGGGCTAAAGCAGCCAAAATTTCTAAGACTTTGCCTACAAAAGCCCCCTCTCACAGGCCTACCTCTAGTTCACAGATTCTCAGCCTGGCTGAGGATCTTATTTCCTTGATCAGGGGATCCCAATCTCACCCAGACAGGGCCTCTCAACCTCCTCCAGATAAGAGGCCTAGGACTGAACCCCCTGAACCTCTCTCTACAGACTATTCCTCCGATGGCTCAGATATTTCTGACCATCAGGAAGGCCCATATTCACCTTATGAGGATTCTGATGCAGAAGACTCCATTCCTTCTGCTTCCCCTCCTGAAGAATTTTCCTTTGGGGAAACCCTACACTCTATGAGGGAACACTTCCAATGGCAGGGCCAGGATTTTTCAGATTCAAGGAAAAGGCTAAGGACTTTTTTATATTTACCACAGCATAGGCCTTTAGCCATACCTCCTGTACTATCAGTTGTTGATGATGCATATAATGATGCCAGTACTACCCCTGATTCGCTCCCTCCAGCCCCTGCCAAACCTGACAGATATTACAGGGTCCCGGACACTCACTACCACTTGTATAAGGCTCATGTTGCAGACCCAGAAACCATTTCTCAGGGCCCTAAAGGTGTTGCAGCTGCCTCTGCCAAAAACCCTCTTCCCTCTGAAAGGGAATCTAGAGCATTAGAGAGATGGGGTAAAAAGGTTTATACATCTGCTACTCTTTCGGCCAGGGCCTTAAACTGTCAATTTCACATGATTCAGTACCAGGAATTTTTGTTAGACCAGCTAAATAAAAAACTGTCCTCTCCTGAACCTATAGACTGTAAGTCCCTTCAGGATTTGGTACATAACTCTCAGCAGGTCAGTAATCATTTTTTAAAATGTGGCTATGATGCACTGGAGGCTTCTTTTAGATCAGCTATGACTGGAGCAGTGATTCGAAGGCATGCCTGGTTAAAAGAGCAATCCTTACTAGACCATGTTAAGTCAAAACTCCTAGATGCTCCTATGGAGAAACAAAGTTTGTTTGGCTCCCCTGCACAGGAGGTTCTAAAGAATGTGGAAGAAAAAGCAAAATCTGTCCAAACAGTCAAGGATTTTTTGCAGGTCCAACCACCGAGGTTTAGCAGAAATTGGCCTTCGAAGAATTGGTCCTTTCCAGACACCTCCAGAGCACAGAGAGGCAGAAATAGACGCCCAAGAGGCAGAGGTCAATCTAGGGGTGTCTACAGGGGTCGTCTGTGGCAACCTGCTAACCAGAGAAGTGCTGCCACAGCTACGACTACAACCACTTCCACAGGACAGACACAATGACTTGGCTCTGATTCCGCCTACCAGGGAACAACCGGAAGCACCGTTGGGCGGAAAGCTAGCCTTATTTTCAGACAACTGGCACTGCATTACAGGAGACAAATGGACTTTACAAATAATAGACAAGGGCTACAGGTTTCACTTCCATACTCTACCAAAAAAGAGAGGAATGCCAAACCTTCCACCAAGCCAAAATACAGAGGCTCTAAAACAAATCATCAACTTACTAAGGATGAGAGCAATAGAAAAGGTACCATCTATGGAAAAAGGCCAAGGATTATACTCCAGACTATTCCTTGTACCAAGAAAAGGAAATCAATAGAGACCTATTCTCGACTTGTCCGCACTGAACACATACCTCATTGTTCCAAAATTCAAAATGCTGACCCTCCAGCAACTTCTTCCCATGTTGGGCAAGGAGTCTTGGCTGGTGACTCTAGATCTCAAGGAGGCATACCTGCACGTCCCTATACGACCAGATTGCAGAAGACACCTCAGATTTCTTGCAGGATCAGAGCATTATCAATTCTCAGCATTGCCCTTTGGCTTATCTACTGCCTGCAGAGTATTCACGAAATGCCTGGCATCAGTAATTGCTCATTGCAGGCTTCAGGAATTCAAATTTACCCGCATCTGGACGACTGCCTAATACAAGCGGACAACAAGACAAAATTAACAAAAGATTTGGCCAATGTCATAGGCTGTTGCAAGCCTTGGGATACACAGTCAACATTCAAAAGTCAAGACTAGTACCATCCCAAAGGATAATATTTTTGGGTGCAGAACTGGATACAACAACTCAGAAGGCTTTTCTCACAGAGGAAAAACAAAAGCAAATACCAGTCTATTTCATGGCATTAACAACACAAACTCAGCTTACTGCAAGGAAAGTCCTGCAAGCCCTGGGTTACATGGCATCCTGCGTAATATTGATCCCACATGCCAGGTTGCATATGAGGAAGTTGCAATGGTACCTAAGGAATGTATGGTCTCAACACAAGCACAGTCTAGAAGCCCAGATTCCAATTATCCCATGCCTGAAAAAAGAATTCCTGTGGTGGGCTCAGGCCTGTCAGATAAACAGAGGATTGCCTTTCCACAAACCACATCCAAGCCAAACCATCACCACGGACGCCTCAGACCTAGGGCTGGGGCTTACATGGAAGACAAGTGCATACAAGGCCTATGGTCCCAAAACCAGCTGAATCTACACATAAATCTAAAGGAGATGCTGGCAGTGAAACATGCAATCCAGGCATTCAGACCATTCCTCCAACAAGGTCACCTGCTGATAAGGACGGACAATACCACAGTGATGTGGGTACATCAACAAACAGGGAGGTACACACTCATACCCTCTATGCCGGATGGCAATGGACCTGTGGAATTTGGCTCTGGATCTCAACATTCAACTGCAGGCCAGATTTGTACCAGGAAAAGAAAATTCACTAGCAGACACCTTAAGCAGAACTACCACGGATGCTCATGAATGGATGCTGCATCCAGATATCTTCAAAACCATAACAAAGAAATGGGGAATGCCAGAGATAGACCTGTTCGCCCCACACAATCGCCAATTGAAGAAATTCTGCTCAAGAGTATACCACCCACTTGCCTGGAGGGTGGACTCCCTTTCCTTCAGCTGGAAAAACCTGACAGCATATGCATTTCCACCTCTTCCTTTGATGTACAAAGTCCTACTGAAGATCAGAGGAACAGCCAAGGTAATCCTGATAGCTCCAGACTGGCTAAGACAGCATTGGTACCCGCTACTGAGAAGCATGTCTCGGCACACTCATGGCCTCTAGCTCTATGTCCATTACTTCTAACTCAAAACAACTACAAGACCCTGCATCCAAACTTGAAAACACTGCAGCTAACTGCTTGGAATATTGCATAAAACAAAATCAACCAGATTTGTCTCAGAGGGTTAAGGACATTATCCTGGGCTCAAGACCCTCCACAAGGAAAACATATTCAGCCAAATGGAAAAGATTCCTCATTTGGAGTGCGGCAAAGGGAGAAAATGTCTCATTGGCAAACATAGCACACATCCTGGAATACTTAGCAGAACTGTTCCACAATGGCCTATCCTACTCCTCCATTAAGATTCATGCATCAGCAATTTCAGCAGAGTACAACATGGATCCGCCGGTCTTCTCTCATCCTCTACTCAGGCAGTTCTTGAGAGGAATCAAAAACGTAAAGCCTCCAAGGAAACCACCTCTACCTGCATGGGATCTCAACTTTGTGCTGGAAAAATTAACACTTCCCCCTTTTGAACCAGCAGCAACAGCAGGCTTACAGTACTTATCTTGGAAAACTACATTCCTGCTAGCAATCACTTCAGCAAGAAGGGTATCTGAGTTACAGGCATTAATGGCAGTCCAGCCTTTCCTTATCTTCCATCAGGACAGAGTGTCTCTGAGAACTAATCCTACTTTTTATGCCAAAGGTGGTCTCCAGGGTATCATTGAACCAAGCTATTCATTTACCTACATTCTTCCCAACCCACAGAACAGGGGAGAAAGACTACTACACACCTTGGATGTGCACAGACAATTGCTACTATATGGACAGAACTAAGGTCAGCAGAAAAAGTCCAGCTTCTGGTAGCATATGCAACAGGAGTGCAAGGAAAAGCAATTTCAAAACAGACAATCTCAAAATGGATAGGAAATTGCATTAGATTCTGCTACTCTTTTCATGGAAAGACAACTCCCTGAAAATATCAGGCCTCACTCACAAGAGCTACAGCCACCACTACAGCTTTCCACGAGGAGTGGCTACCAAAGACATTTTAGAAGCTGCTACTTGGAGCTCCATGCATACATTTGCCAAGCATTATAATCTTCCTTTATACTCCAGATCCCGAGCAGGTTTTGCAACTGCTGTTTTGCAAGGGATCTTAACTACACCATCATTATCTTATTGCCTCCTCCCAGTTTGGCTATGGTATTCTACCCATATGTTAGGACTGCAGATGCATCCTTGAAGGACATAGTACAGTTTTGTACCTACCATAAATGTAGATGTCCGATAGGTATGCATCTGCAGTCAGGATTACCCACCTCCTTCCCCTCTGTGGTATTCCTAGGTAATTTCCCTCTTTTAGCTAGCTGGGGAATCTATTATAGTGTATTTGTTTGTATATATATGTATATATATTTTGCTCTCTACTGTTTGGAATTATCTGCATTTATCCAAATTTAGCCTTCTTGGAGGGCACCTGGCATCTGGGACAAGAAACACTGAGGAAAATGGCGTCGGCTGATGCCTTTATACACTAGCAGCTGTGACGCCGGGTGAAGTGCGACATCAGCCGAGGCCAGACCCAGACTTTGGAATCCGGCCGATCAAGGGCTGCCTGAGGCAGGACAACCCATATGTTAGGACTGCAGATGCATACCTATCGGACATCTACATTTATGGTAGGTACAAAACTGTACTTTCCTTACAGGCAGTGGGCTCAGGCATACCCACCAAGATATGTCTGGATGCACTTATGCGACTGTGGAGCTTTCAATTTTCTTTCATCAGTGCTCCTTTGCTGGATCTTCCTTGTTCAGCTGTACAGTAAAAGTAAAAACACACACTCAGTGAGCAAGAT